>NW_007260738.1:0-15273 GCF_000164805.1 Carlito syrichta
CACAAATCGTTCAAAGTGTTTTCCATAATGTTCAATGAATCATTCATATTATACTCTTTGTTCTATACCCTGATTAATACAAAAAACTTTTCTAAGTTAACTCTAGGTTCAATCCAAGTTCACTGACTCCTAATATTTTTAATGATTAATATTATCAACTTAACACTATACTATAATCTATAAGTTTACTTAAATGACTTAGCTGTTAGTTATACTATTTTCCTATTACGATTTAACGTAATGCCTTATAACTCAGTTAAAACTTATTCTTAAACTACCAAACTTTACTATAATTCATATGACTTTCATATGTCTAAACTTTAATTTTTATATAATCTAAGGATTGACCTTTAATACTATGCTATAGCCTATTAAGTTAATTCTTTCATCATTAATTCTTTCATAAATCGTATAGTAACTATTACACTTGAATAATGTAGCAAAAGAAAACAAAACAGCAAGCGTAAATTTACACAACTATGAGTGTATATGTATATATTTTATCCTAACAAGTCTACTCTAAAAATAAAATAGTAGCTGTCACACTCTTGTACAAGGAAATGCATGGCCGCCATATTGGCAGCTGTGGGTTGAAGCAGACAGAGTTTCGGTAATTAACAAAACAAAAGAAAACGTTCTGCCTGACTAGGGGCAGGGCGACAAAACTATCATTGTAATTTAGTTTCTAATCTTAGCCCTAGGGGAAACAGCTTTCGGGAACAAGAGCTGACTACCCAGTCTACCAGGAAATAGAAGTTAAAAAATATCTAGAAAGAAGTAAAACTTAGAAAGACAGAGAAAAGTAATTCCTCTGTGCACTCTTTCCATCAGGTGTATAGAGATTTACTTATAAGTTTTACTGCCGTGTGTTCACACTGGTCACAAATCACACGTCAATATTATAGGTATAACTGATATCCTATGTCAGAGGCGATATTCCAGATGGGCCTTTACAGGCCTCAGCTATGTAGCTATAGATGTTGGCTCCCAACATAACTCGGATTCCTTATTCTTTCTTACCAAAAGGTCATGTAGTTGCATGTAAATAAGGACTCCATTTTCCAGATTCACGCTAGAACACATCATAATTCGTGTTTAGCCCATAGCAAGATTACCTTAAGCTTTTTTTGGGATTGAGGACCTGTGTAACACAGATTCCTTATTCTTACTTAGCAATAGGCAGTGAAGTTTACAGTATGTGAGGAGCCCCAATACCCAGATTCCAACTTCAAAAATCTAATTTGTGGTTACCACTTTGGATGACGGCCTGTAGTTTTGGGACTGAGGACTCATATAAGGAAGATTCCTTATACTTCCTTACCAATATGTCGTGTAGTTTCCTGTATATGACGACCTCCATTAGCCAGCTTCCTGCTTCACTCTGCAGGATGTCGAGACAGTTCCTGATGACTGAGATTTCCAGTTTTGTGAATATCAAGATAAAGACATCCATAATGTTTTTTGGAAACTGTAATCCAAGATTTCTGGTTCCCCATCACAAGACCTCCCCAAAATGTGGAATATTCCAAACCTAAAACCCCCAATTGCTACCTGCCCACCCACAAGATTTTCTGTACTTTCAGGTCAGCTGAATCGATGAATTTTGTACCAATATACCTTTTGATTCTGGGGAATATGATTGTGGTCGTAGATAGTCCCAGGAAACAAAAGGATTTCTAGGGCCAAATTCTTGATTATAACTTACAAGAGGACTAGAAAGACCCTGAGGGTCTGTAATGACAGATTTAACATATCCACGGAGCAAGTAGCTCTGAAAATGTAGGGACCCAGAAGCCCAGATTGCTGATTAAACCTTATGAAGAGTCCCTGTAGATTCCAGAATATGAGAACTCCTAGAACAGGATTTCCTTTTAATTCTCAGTAAGATGCCCTGATTTTTCCTGTCGATTTGGATTACAAATGCAGTATATGAAAAGACAAATGCCTGGAAGTTTTCTATGTTCGTGGATTCCATGATTCCTGGATACCGTAAAAAGTATGTAGTAAACATTTGGGAAGTGAAAAGCTCTTGGCCCTTATCAAAATAAAAAGAGCACGGAAGTGGAAGGATTACAGGGTTCATCTTAAGAACAGAGTTACATTCAAATATGGCAAGAAGATTGTTTTTGGCCAGAAATCTGACCTTAGTTGTTCTGAGGACCTTAACGGACTTGGAGTGCCCAAGACCAATTACAACTTTTAAGAGGACCAGAATGTTTCTGAGTCCTGAGATAACTGATTCATTATATCCGAATGCTAAATTGCTCTGAAACCTGTGGGGAGCTCAAAGATCTGTTTGAGGGCACGTGCAACAATGATTCATTTTTAGTACTTAGGTGGAGGCCATGTAGTGTCCTGTATCTGAGGACTCTCTTTCCCTTGTTTCCTGTTTTGAAACCCTGATTCTTGTTTAGCACTTAGTAAGAAGTCGTGTAGATTTTTTGATAGAGGAACCGTGGAAAACAGATTTCTTCTCATTTATTAGCAAGAGGCCATGCAGTTTCCTGTTTATGAGGATTGCTATTACCCACATTCTTCCATCGAATTCCTGATTCTGCTTTAGCCGTCAGCAATATGCCCTGTAGATTTTCAGGACTGAGGACTCATATAACCCAGATTCCTTATTTTTAGCAACAGCCGTGCAGTTACCTGTATATGAGTACTCCTCTTCACAGATACATGCATCAAAAGCTTGATACCTGTTTAGATATTAGGAAGACGCGGTATACTATTTGAATATTGGGAGAACATTTCACCCACATTCCTTTTTCTTTTGTAGGAAATGTCAGTGCATTTGCCTGTATATGAGGATTTCACTTCCCTGGTTTATGGTTCAAAAACACAAATTCGTGTTTAGCCCTTAGTAAGAAACCCTAAAATTTTATTGGGATGGAGGACACGTGTAAACCAGATTCCTTATTCTCCTTTAGCAATAGACAGTGCAGATTCCTGTATATAAGGACTCCCATTATCCAGATTGCTACTCCCAAAACCTGAATGGTGGTTGTCTCTTAGCAGGACAGTCTGTAGGTTTTTGGGATGGAGGCCTCGTGAAACCAAGATCCCTTATTCTTCTGTAGCAACTGGTCGTGTAGTGTTCTGTATATGAGAACTCCCATTACTGAAATTCCTGCTTCATTCTCAGCAAGACGCCAAGATATTTCCTGGTCACCTAGAATTTCAGTTGCTTGGATATCAAGAGAAAGACTCCCATAAAGTTCTTGAGAAATTGGAACCGAAGATTCCTCGTCACTTTTCAAAAGACACACTGATATGTGGCAACATAGAAGCCCAGATTGCTGATTAAAACATATCAAGAGACTTTGTAGATTTAGGCGATAGAGAACTCCAAGACCCGGATTCTCTTTCGTACTTAGCAAGATGAACTGAATTTCCTGTCCATGTGAATTCCAAAACTCTGTGTACAAAAATGCAGATGCCCGGATGTTTACTAGGGACGTGGAATCCATTGATCCTGGTTATATTTTAATAATACCTACTAAATATTTGGCAACTGCAAAACCCTCGGCCCCTCTACAAATAAAGTACAAATGGAAACTTAAGGATTACCAAGTTCATCTTAAGACCAAAGTTAAATTCAAATATGGCAATATGATACTTTTTTTTCCAGTTGTCTGGCCTTAATTGTCCGAGGAACTTAAAGGATTTGTACTACCAGATACCTGATTACAACTCTCAAGACATAAATTGCTCTGAGACATTTGTGGAGCTCGAAGGTCTGTTTCTTGTTTTTCCCATAACAGACAACCCGGGAATTTTTTGGATTGAGGGCACTTACGACAATGAGTCTTTACTCGTACTTAGTTGGAGGTCATGTAGTGTCCTTTATGAGAGGACTCTCTTTCCCTTGATGCCTGTTTCGAAATCCTGATTCTTGTTTAGTCCTTAGTCAGAATTCATGTAGATTTTTTGATAGAGCATCCGTGGAAAACAGATTTCTTTTCTTTTATTAGCAGGACGCCATGTAGTTTCCTGTATATGAGGATTGTTATTACCAACATTCATGCCTCGAATTCCTGATTTTTTTAAGCCGTCAGCAGAACGTCCTGTAGATTTTCAGGACTGAGGACTCATGTAACACAGATTCCTTATTTTTAGCAACAGCCGTGCAGTTACCTGTATATGAATACTCCTGTTCACAGATACATGCGTTAAAAGTTTGATTCTTGTTTAGATCTTAGGAAGACGCTGTATACTTTTTTGGAGATGGAGAAAACATGTCCCCCACATTCCTTATAATTTCATAGGAAAAGTCAGTGTATTTGCCTGTATATGAGGAATTCATTTCCCTAGTTTATGCTTTAAAAACCGAAATTCGTGTTTAGCTCTTAGCAAAAAATCCTGAAGATTTATTGGGATGGAGCACACGTGTAAACCAGATTCATTATTCTCCTTCAGCAATAGACAGTGCAGTTTCCTTTATATGAGGAATCCCTTTATCCAGATTCCTACTCCCAAAACCTGAATGGTGGTTATCTTTTAGCAAGGCGGTCTATAGGTTTTTGGGATGGAGGTCTCGTGTAAACAAGATTCCTTATTCTTCCGTAGCAACAAGTCGTGTACTGTTCTGTATATGAGGACTCCCATTACTCAAATTCCTGCTTCATTCTCAGCAAGACGCCAAGATATTTCCAGGGCCTTGGATATCAAGAGAAAGACTCCCAAAAGTTCTTGAGGAATTGAAACCCACGATTCCTGGTCCCTTTCAAAAGACACTAAAAATGTGGCGAAATCGAAGCCCAGATTGCTGATTAAACCTTATTAAGAGACTTTGTAAATTTAGGTGATTGAGAACTCCAAGAACCGGATTCCCTTTCCGTTCTCAGTACGATGCCCTGAATTTCCCTGTCCATGTGGGTTCCAAAACTCTGTGTACAAAAATGCAGATGCCCAGATGTTTCCTAAGGACGTGGAATCCATGGATCCTGGTTACATTTTAATAATTCATACTAAATATTTGGCAACTGCAAAATCCTTGGCCCCTCTCCAAATAAAGTACAAACGGAAATTTAGAATTACCAAGTTCATCTGAAGACCAAAGTTACTTCCAAATACGGCAATATGATACATTTGTTCCGGGAATCTGGCCTTAATTGTCCCGAGGAACTTAAGGGATTTGTACTACCAGATATCCGATTACAACTCTAAAAAGGACCAGATTGTTGCTGGAGTCGTGAAATGACTGAGTCATAATACTCACAAGTCAAATATCTCTGAAACATAAGACGAGCTCGAAGCCTTGATTCTTGTTTACCAAATTAAGACAACCTGAGAATTTTTCGGATTGTGGACTAGTGTATCACAGATTCCTTACTCTTCTTACCGAGCGTCCATGTAATGTTCTGTATATGAGAAATCCCTTTTCACAGAATCCTGTTTGGAATCCCTGATTTTTGTTTTTCCATTAGCAAGATGTCATGTAGATATTATAATGGAGGAACAGGTTTCTTAGTTCTCTTTAGCTAGAGATCATGTAGATTTTGCATATGAGGACTGCTATTACCTACGTTTCAGCTTCTAAACCCTGATTCTTGTTTAGCCCACAGCAGATAGCCTGTTGATTTTAAGGACTGAGGACTGCTATAACACCGATTCTTTTTCACCCTTGGCTAGCGGCTGTGTATTTTCCTGTATATTAGGATTCTCATTAGATACATCTTCCTTCGAAACTCTAATTCTTTTTAGAACTTTCCAAGATGCTCTGTAGATTTTTGGGATTGAGGACTCGTGTAACCCAGTTTCCTTATTCTTTAATAGAAAAAGGTCATGTACTTGCCTGTACATAAGGACTCCATTTTCCAGATTCATGCTCGAAAATACCATGATTCGTGTTTAGCCCATAGCAAGATGACCTTAAGATATTTTAGGATTATGGACCTGAGTATCGCAGATTCCTTATTCTTCCTTAGCAATTGGCAGTGATGTTTCCTTTCTGTGAGGACTCCCATTACCCAGATTCCTACTTCAAAAACCTGATTCGTGTTTAAGTCTTAGGAAGATGGCCTGTAGTTTTTGGGATTGAGGACTCATATAAGGAAGATTACTTATACTTCCTTAGAAATATGACGCGTAGTTTCCTGTATATGACGACCTCCATTACCTAGCTTCCTGCTTCACTCTGCAGGATGCGGAGACAGGCCCTGGTGACCGAAAATTCCAGGTTTTGGATATCAAGAGAAAGACGTTCATAATATTCTTTGGGAACTGGAATCCAAGATTAATGGTTGCCCTTCACAATACCTCCCCAAAATGTGAAATATTCCAAACTCAAAACCCCAATTCCTACCTGCCCACCCAGAAGAATTTTCTGTAACTTCAGGTCACCTGAATCGAGGAATTTTGTACCAATATACTGTTTGATTCTGGGGAATATGATTATGGTCGTAGATGGTCCCAGGAAACAAAAGGATTTCTAGGGCCAAATCCTCGATTACAACTAACAAGAGGACCAGAAAGATCCTGAGTATCTGTAATGACAGATTTTGCATATCCACGGAGCAATTAGCTCTGAAAATGTAGGGACCCAGAAACCAGATTGCTGATTAAACCTTATGAAGCGGCCCTGTAGTTTCCGGAAAATGAGAACTCCTATAACATGATGTCCCTTTAATTCTCAGTAAGATGCCCTGATTTTTCCTGTCAATTTGAATTCCAAATTCAGTATATCAAAAGACAGCTGCCCAGTTGCTTCCTAGGTTCGTGGATTCCATGATTCCTGGTTACCATAAAAAGTACCTAGTAAACATTTGGCAAGTGCAAAAACCTTGTCCCTTCTCAAAATAAAAAGAGACATTAAAGGGGAAGGATTACAAGGTTCACCTTAACAACAGAGTTACATCCAAATATGGCAAGAAGATTCTTTTTGTCCTGGAAACTGACCTTAGTTGTTCTGAGGAACCTAACGGACTTGGAGAGCCCAATACAATCTACAACTCTTAAGAGAACCAGAAAGTTGCTGGAGTCCTGAAATGACCGATTCATAATATCCAAAAGCTAAATTGTACTGAAACATTAGGGAAGCTTGAAGGTCTGTTTCTTGATTGTCCCATAGCAGACCACCTGGGAATTTTTTGGATTGAGGGCACGTACAACAATGATTCTTTATTCGTACTTAGATGGAGGTCATGTAGTGTCCTGTATGTGAGGACTCTCTTTCCCTTGATTCCTGTTTCAATACCCTGATTCTTGTTTAGCCCTTAGTAAGAAGTCATGTAGATTTTTTGATAGAGGAACCATGGAAAACAGATTCCTGATCTTATTAACAAGAGGCCATGTAGTTTCCGGTATATGAGTATTGCTATTACCCGCATTCATTCCTCGAATCCCTGATTCTTCTTTAGCCGTCAGCAAGATGCACTGTAGATTTTCAGGACTGAGGACTCTTATTACCCAGATTCCTTATTTTTAGCAACAGCCGTGCAGTTACCTGTATATGAGTACTCCTGTTCGCCGATACATGTGTCAAAAGCTTGATTCTTGTTCAGATCTTAGGAAGACGCCATATATTTTTTTGGAGATTGATAAAACATGTCACCCACATTCCTTATTATTTTAGGAAAAGCTAGTGCATTTGTCTGTATATGAGCATTTCATTTCCCTAGTTTATGCTTCAAAAACTCAAATTCCTGTTTAACCCTTACCAAGAATCCCTGAAGTTTTATTGGGATTTAGGACACGTGTAATCCACATTCCATATTCTCCTTTAGCAATAGACACAGCAGTTTCCTGTATATGAATACTCTCATTATCCAGATTCCTTCTCCCAAAACCTGAATGGTGGTTATATCTTAGCAAGCCGGTCTGTAGGTTTTTGTGATGGAGGCCTCGTGTAACCAAGATTCCTTATTCTTCCATAGCAACACGTGGTGTAGTTTTCTGTATATGAGGACTCCCATTACTGAAATTCCTGCTTCATTCTCAGCAAGACGCCATGATAATTCCTTTTGACCTAGAATTCCAGTTTCTTGGATATCAAGAGAAAGATTCCCATAAAGTTCTTGAGTAATTGGAACCCAAGATTCCTGGGCTATTTTCAAAAAACACACTAAAAATGTGGCGACATAGAAGCCCAGATTGCTGATTAAACCTTACCAAGAGACTTTGTAGATTTAGGCGATAGAGAACTCCAAGAACCGGAATCCCTTTCCGTGCTCAGCAAGATGCCATGAATTTTCTGTCCATGGGGATTCCAAAACTCTGTGTACAAAAATGCAGATGCCTAGATGTTCCTAGGGACGTGGAATCCATGGATCCTGGTTACATTTTAATAATTCGTACTAAATATTTGGCAACTTCAAAACCTTCGGTCCCTCTACATATAGAGTACAAACAGAAATTTAAGGATTACCAAGTTCATCTTAAGACCTATGTTACATCCAGATACAACAATATGATAATTTTTTTCCGGTAATCTGGCCTTAATTGTCCTGAGGCACTTAAGGGATTTGTACTACCAGGTAAGCGATTACAACTCTTAAGACGACCAGAATGTTGCTGGAGTCCTGAAATGATTGATTCATAATACCCACAAGCAAAATATCTCTGAAACATGAGACGAGCTCGAAACCTTGATTCTTGTTTATATCGCAGCAAGACGCCCTGAGAATTTTTCGGATTGTGGAGTAGTGTATCACAGATTCCCTATCCTTCCTTACCGAGGGGCCGTGTAATGTATTGTATATAAGGACTCCCTTTTCCCAGATTTCTGTTTGGAAATCCTGATTCTTGTTTTGCAATTGGCAAGATATCATGTAGATATTGTGATGGAGGAACCGTGTAAAAGATGTTTCTTAGTACTCCTTAGCTAGAGATCATGTAGTTTCTGCATATGTGAATTGCTATTACCTATGTTCCAGCTTCTAAACCCTGATTCTTGTTTGGCACACAGCAGATGGCCTGTTGATTTTAAGGAATGAAGACTGCTATAACCCAATTCTTGTTCTTCCTTGGCAAGAGGCTGTGTATTTTCCTGTATATTAGGACTCTCTTCAGATACATCCTGCTTCGAAATTCTGATTCTTTTTAGAACATTCCAAGAAGCTCTGAAATTTTTTAGGATTGAGGACTCGTGTAACCCAGATTCCTTATTCTTTCTAGGCAAAATGTCATGTAGTAGCCTGTAAATAAGGACTCCATTTTCAGATTCATGTTCGAAAACACCATCATTTGTGTTTAGCCCATAGCAAGATGACCTTAAGCTTTTTTGGGATTGAGGACCAGAGTAACACAGATTCCTTATTCTTACTTAGCAATAGGCAGTGAAATTTCCTTTATGTGAGGACTTCCATTACCCAGATACCTACTTCAGAAACCTGATTCATGGTTACGTCTTAGGAAGACAGCCTGTAGTTTTTAGGGATTAAGGACTCATATAAGGAAGATTACTTATACTTCCTTAGCAATATGATGTGTAGTTTCCTGTATATGACGACCTTCATTACCCAGCTTCCTGCTTCATGCTGCAGGATGCCAAGACAGTTCCTGGTGACGAAGAATTTCAGTTTTTGGATATCAAGAGAAAGACGTCCATAATGTTCTTTGGGAACTGGAATCCAAGATTCCTGGTTCCCCTTCACAAGACCTCCCCAAAATGTGAAGTAATTCACACCAAAAACCCCAATTCCTACCTGCCCACCCACAAGAAATTTCTGTACTTTTAGGTCACCTTAATCGAGGAATTTTGCACCAATATTCCTTTTGATCCTGGGGAATATGATTATGGTCATAGATGGTCCCAGGAAACAAAAGAATTTCCAGGGTCAAATCCTTGATTACAACTAACAAAAGGACCAAAAAAGATCCTGAAGATCTGGAATGACAGATTTAGAATATCCACGGAGCAAGTAGCTCTGAAAATGTAGGGACCCAGAAGACAAGATTGCTGATTAAACCTTATCAAGAGGCCCTGTAGCTTTCGGAAAATGAGAACTCCTAGAACAGGATTTCCTTTTTATTCTCAGTAAGATGCCCTGATTTTTCCTGTCGATTTGGATTCCAAATTCTGTATATCAAAAGACAGATGCCCATAAGTTTCCTAGTTTCGGGGATTCCATGACTCCTGGTTGACATTAAAAGTACCTAGTAAATATTTGGCATGTGCAAAACCCTTGTCCCTTCTCAAAATATTAAGAAACATGGAAGGGGAAGGATTGCAGGGTTCACCTTCAGAACAAAGTTACATCCAAATATGGCAAGAAGATTCTTTTTGTCCTGGAATCTGGCCTTAGTTGTTCTGGGAAACCTAAGGTACTTAGAGTGCCAAATACCATTTACAACTTTTAAGAGGATAAGAATGTTTCTGGAGTCCTGAAATAACCGATTCATAATATCCGAATGCTAAAATGCTCTGAAACATTTGGGGAGCTCAAAGATCTGTTTCTTGATTGTCCCATAGCAGACAACCTGGGAATTTTTTGGATTGAGGGCGCGTACAACAATGATTCTTTATTCTTACATAGATGGAGGTCATGTAGTGTCCTGTATGTGAGGACTCACTTTCCCTTGATTCCTGTTTCAAAAGCCTGATTCTTGTTCAGTCCTTAGTAAGAAGTCATGTAGATTTTTTGATAGAGCATCCTTGGAAAACAGGTTTCTTCTCTTTTATTAGCAGGAGGCCATGTAGTTTCCTGTATATGAGGATTGCTATTACCCACATTTAGGCCTCGAATCCTTGATTCTTCTTTAGCTGTCAGCATGATGCCCTCTAGATTTTCAGGATTGAGGACTCGTATAACCCAGATTCCTTATTTTTAGCAACAACCGTGCAGTTACCGGTATATGAGTACTCCTGTTCACAGATACTTGCGTCGAAAGCTTGATTCTGTTTGAATCTTAGGAAGACACAGTATAATTTTTTGGAGATTGAGAAAACATGTCACCCACATTCCTTAGTCTCTCTTAGGAAAAGTCAGTGCATTTGTCCGTATATGAGCATATTATTTCCCTAGTTTATGCTTGAAAATCCAAATACGTATTTAGCCCTTATAAGAAACCCTGAAGTTTTATTGAGATGGAGGACACGTGAAAATCAGATTTCTTATTCCCTTTTAGCAATAGACAGTGCACTTTCCTGTATATGAGGACTCCCGTTATCCAGATTCCTACTCCCAAAACCTGAATTGTGGTTATCTCTTATCAAGACGGTCTGTAGGTTTTTGGGATGGAGGCCTCGTGTAACCAAGATTCCTTATTCTTCCGTAGCAACAGGTCATGTAGTGTTCTCTATATGAGCACTCTCATTACTAAAATTCCTGCTTCACTCTCAGAGAGACGTCAAGATATTTCCTGGTGACCTAGAATTTTCACTTGCTTGGATATGAGGAGAAAGACTCCCATAAAGTTCTTGAGGAATTGGAACCCAAGATTCCTGGTCCCTTTTCAAAAGGCACACTAAAAATGTGGTGACATCAAAGCCCAGATTGCTGATTAAACCTTATCAGGAGTCTTTGAAAATTTAGGCGATGGAGAACTCCAAGAATCGGATTCCGTTTCCTTTCTCAACAAGATGCCCTGAATTTCCCTGTTCATTTGGATTCCATAATTCTGTGTACCAAACTGCAGATGCCCAGATGTTTCCCAGGAATGTGGAATCCATGGATACTGGTTACATGTTAATAATTCGTACTAAATATTTAGCAACTGCAAAGCCCTCAGCCCCTTCATTAATAAGTACAAACGGAAATTTAAGGATTACCAAGTTCATCTTAAGATCAAATTTACATCCAAACACAGCAATATGATACTTTATTCCGGGAATCTGGCCTTAATATCCCGAGGAACTTAAATGATTTGTACTACCAGATACGCGATTACAACTCTCAAGAGGACCAGAATGTTGCTGGAGTCCTGAACTGATTGATTCATAATACCCACAAGCAAAATATCTCTGAAGCATGAGACGAGCTCGAAGCCTTGATTCTTGTTTGTACCACAGCAAGACGCCTTGAGAATTTTTCGGATTGTGGACTAGTGTATCACAGATTCCTTATTCTTCTTTACCGAGGGGCCATGTAATGTCCTGTATATGAGGACTCCCTTTTCCCAGAATCCTGTTTGGAAACCTGATTCTTGTTTTGCCATTAGCAAGATCTCATGTAGATATTGTGATGCAGGAACCATGTAAAAGTGGTTTCTTAATTCTCCTTAGCTAGAGATCTTGTAGATTCTGCTTATGAGTACTGCTATTACCTATGTTCCAGCTTTTAAACCCTGATTCTTCTTTAGCCCACAGTAGATGGCCTGCTGATTTTAAGGACGGAGGACTGCTATAACCCTGATTCTTTTTCTTCCTTGGCAAGGGGCTGTGTATTTTCCTGTATATTTGGACTCTCATTAGATACATCCTGCTTCAAACTCTGATTCTTTTTAGAACATTCCAATATGCTCTGTAGATTTTTAGGATTGAGGACTCGTTTAACCCACATTCCTTATAATTTCTAGGCAAAAGATCATGTAGTAGCCTGTAAATAAGTACTCCATTTTACAGGTTCATGCTTGAAAACACCATGATTCGGGTTTAGCCCATTGAACAATGAGCTTAGGCTTTTTTGGGATTGAGGACCCGAGTAACACAGATTCCTTTTTCTTACTTAGCAATACGCAGTGAACTTTCCTTTATGTGAGGACTCCACTTACCCAGATTCCTACTTCAAAAACCTGATTCGTGGTAACGTGTTAGGGTGACGGCCTGTAGTTTTTGGAATTGAGTACACATATAAGGAAGATTCCTTATACCTCCTTAGCAATATGACGTGTAGTTTCCTGTATTTGATGAGCGTCATTACCCAGCTTCCTGTTTCACACTGCAGGATGCCAAGACATTCCGGGTGACCGAGAATTTCAGTTTTTTGGATATCAAGAGAAAGACTTCCAAAATGTCCTTTGGGAACTGGAATCCAAGATTCCTGGTTCACCTTCACAAGACACCCCCAAAATTTGGAATATTTCCAACCCAAAACCCAAATTGCTACCTGCCCACCCAAAAGAATTTTCTGTACTATGAGGTCACCTGAATCGAGGAATTTTGTACCAATATTCCTTTTGATTCTGGGGAATATGATTATGGTCGTAGATGGTCCCAGGAAACAAAAGGATTTCTAGGGCCAAATCCTTGATTACAACTAACAAGAGGACCAGAAATATCCTGAGGATCTGTAAGGACAAATTTACTGTATCCACAGAGCAAGTAGCCCTGAAAATGTAGATACCCAGAAGACCAGATTGCTGATTAAACCTTATCAACAGGCCCTGTAGATTCCGGAAAATGAGAATTCCTAGACCCAGAATTCCTTTTTATTCTTAGTAAGATGCCCAGATTTTTCCTGTCGTTTTGGATTCCAAACTCAGTATATCAGAAGACAGATGCCCAGAAATTTCCTAGTTTAGTGGATTCCATGATTCCTGGTTGCCATTAAGAGTACTGAGTAATCATTTGGCAAGTGCAAAACCCTTGTCCATTCTCAAAATAAAATGAGACATGGAAGGGGAAGGATTACACGGTTCACCTTAACCCCAGAGTTACATCCAAATATGGCAGAAGATTCTTTTTGTCCTGGAATCTGGCCTTAGATGTTCTGAGCAACCTAACTGACTTGGAGGGCCCAATACTATTTATAACATTTAAGAGGACCAGAATGTTGCTGGAGTCCTGAAATGAACGATTCATAATATCCGAAAGCTAAATTTCTCTGAAACATTTGGGGAGCTCGAAGATCTGTTTCTTGTTTGTCCCATAGCAGACAAGCTGAGAATTTTCTGGATTGAGGGCGTGTACAACAATGATTCTTTATTCGTACTTAGTTGGAGGTCACATAGTGTACTGTATGTGAGGACTCTCTTTTCCTTGATTCCTGTTTCAAAACCCTGATTCTTGTTTATCCCTTAGTAAGAAGTCATGTAAATTTTTTGATAGAGGAATCGTGGAACTCAGATTTCTTCTCTTTTATTAGCAAGAGGCCATGTAGTTTCCTGTATATGAGGATTGCTATTACCCACATTCATGGCTCCAATTCCTCATTTTTCTTTAGCCATCAGCAAGATGCCTTGTAGATTTTCAGTAGTGAGGACTTGTATAAACCTGATTCCTTATTTTTAGCAACAACCGTGCAGTTACCTGTATATGAGTACTCCTCTTCACAGATACATGCTTCGAAATCTTGATTCTTGTTTAGATCTTAGGAAGACAACGTATATATTTTTGGAGATTGAGAAAAAATGTCAGCCACATTCCTTATACCTTTTAGGTAAAGTCAGTGCATTTTTCTGTATATGAGCCTTTCATTTCCCTAGTTTATGCTTCCAAAACCCAAATTCGTGTTTAGCCCTTAGCATGAAACCCTGAAGTTTTATTGGGGTGGAGGATACGTGTAAACCAGATTCCTTATTCTGCTTTAGCAATAGACTGCAATTTCCAGTGTATGAGGACTCCCATTATCCAGATTCCTACTCCCAAAACCAGAATGGTGGTTATCTCTTAGCAAGACGGTCTGTAGGTTTTTGGGATGGAGGCCTCCTGTAACCAAGATTCTTTATTCTTCTGTAGCAACAGGTCGTGTAGTGTTCTGTATATGAGGACTCCCATTACTGAAATTCCTGCTTCATTCTCAGCAAGATGCCAAGATATTTCATGGTGACCTAGAATTCCAGTTGCTTGGATATCAAGAGAAAGAATTCCATAAAGTTCTTGAGGAATTGGGACCCAAGATTCCTAGTCCATTTCAAAAGACACACTAAAAATATGGCGACACAGAAGCCCAGATTACTGTTTAATCCTTATCAAGACAATTTGTATTTTTAGCTGATTGAGAACTCCAAGACCTGGATTCTCTTTCCATTCTCAGCAAGATGCCCTGAATTTCCCTGTCCATGTGGATTCCAAAACTCTGTGTACAAAAATGCAGATGCCCACATGTTTCCCAAAGACGTGGAATCCATGGATCCTGGTTACATTTTTATAATTCGTCCTAAATATTTTCAACTGCTAAACCCTCGACCCCTCTACAAATAAAGTACAAACGGAAATTTATGGATTACCAAGTTCATCTTAAGACCAATGTTACATCCAGATACAGCAATATGGTAGTTTTTTTCCGGAAATCTGTCCTTAATTGTCCCGAGGAGCTTAAGGGATTTTTACTACCAGATACCCGATTACAACTCTCAGGAGGACCAGACTGTTGCTGGAGTCCTGAAATGATTGATTCATAATACCCACTAGTCAAATATCTCTGAAACATGAGACGAGCTTCAAAGTCT
>NW_007260739.1:0-36136 GCF_000164805.1 Carlito syrichta
TAGCGAGCTGTATAGGTAGGTAGCTAGTTATGTGAGCTGGCTAGCCATGAGGCTATATTGATATGACACCTAGTTAAGTCAACTGGTTATCCAGCTGTCTAGCTAGGTAGCTAAGTAGTTAAGTTTGTTGGCTAGCCAGCTGGCTACTACATTACATCAGCTAGTTGTCAGCTTGATAGGATGCTGGCTAGCTAGGTAGCTAGGCAATGAATTCAGCTGGCTACCCAACTGGTAATCTAGTTAAGTCAGTTAGTTTAGTCAGCTGGCTAACCAGCTGGCTAGCTAGTTAAGTCAGCTAATTAAGTCAGTTGTCTAGTCAGCTGGCTAGCTATTAAAAAGCTACTTACATCAGATGTGCAGACAGCTGACACACTGGTAATTTCTGCTAGTTAAGTCAGTTGGCTAGCTAGGTAGCTAGCTAGTTAATTCAGCTAGATATTTCAGCTAGCTAGGTAGTTGTTAGCTAATGAAGTCAGCTAGCTATATGATAGCTAGCGAGGGAGCTAGCAAGTTAAAACAGCTAGTTAAGTCACCTGACTAGGTAGGTAGCTAGCAAGTTAAGTCAGCTATTAAGGTAAGCTGGTTAGCTAGTTATGTCACCTATTTAAGTCAGCTCGCTGACCAGCAGGTTAGCTAGGTAGTTAGGTAGTTAAATCTGCTTGCAAGCCAGTGGGTTATGTATGTAGGTAGCTAGTTAACTCAGCTGGCTAGCAATCAGAAGTGTACTTATGTCAGCTAGTTAAGTCAGCTGACTATCCATCTGTCTGTCTACATAGCTAGCTAGTTAAGTCTGCTGGCTAGCCAGCTGGCTACTTCGTTAAGTCAGCTAGCTTAGGCAGCTGTCTAGTCTTATGGCTACCTATGTAGCTAGGCAATTAAGACAGCTGCTAACCAGCTGGCTAGCTAGTTAAGTCAGCTTGTTAAGTCAGCCTGCTAGCCAGCTTGCCAGCTAGGAAGATAGCTAATTATGTCAAATGTGTAGCCATCTGACAAGATGGTTGTCACATAGATTAGTCAGCTGAATAGCCCGCTGGCTAGCTATTTATCTTGCTATTTAAGTCAGCTGGCTAGACAGCTGGCTAGCTAGATAAGTCACCTCATTAATTCAGTTAGATAGCCAACTGGCTAGCTATGTAGCAAGCTACTTAATTCAACTGGCTGGAAAGCAAGTCAACTAGTTAACAGAGCTAGTTAAATCAGTTGGTTAGCCAGCTGACTAGCTAGTAGTGACCTAGTTAAGTCAGTTGGCTGGCCAGATGGCTAGCTAATTACGTCAGCTTGTTAAGTTTGCTGGCTATCCAGATGGCTAGAGAGGTAGAGAGCTAATTTAGTCAGCTGTCTAGCGAGCTGGATAACAACTTAACTTTAGGAACCTGGCCAGCCAACTGCCTAGCTCATTTATCAAGTAGTTAATTCAGCCTGCTTACCAGCTTCCTAGATAGTTTAGACACCTCGTTAAGTCAGTTGTCTAGCCTGCTCGCTTGCTAGTCCAAAAGCTAGTCAATTCAGTTGGCTAGACAGCAGGCTATCTAGTTAAGTCATCTGGCTATCTAGGTAGCTAACTAGTTAAGTCAGCTGTTTATGTCAGCTGGCTACTTGGTTAAGTCAAATATTTAAGTCAGCTAGCTAGCTAGATAGCTAGCTAGGTAACTAGCTAATTATTTCAGATGGTTAAGTCAGCTGGCTATTTAGGAATCTAGCTAGTCAAGTCAGCTAGTTAAGTGAGTTGGTTAGCTAGTTAATCAGCCTGTTAAATCAGCTGGCTAGCCAGCAGCCTAGCTGGGTAGCTAGCTAGTTAAATCAGCTGGCTAGCCAGCTGGTTAGCTAGGTAGCTAGGTTGTTAAGTCAGCTGGAAAGCCAGCAGGATACATAGGTAGCTAGCTATTTAAGTCAGCTGGCTTGCCACCAGGCGAGCTATGGATTTCAGCTAGTTAAGAAAGCTGGCTAGCCAGTTGGCTAACTAGTAAAATCCGGTATTTGTGTCAGCTGCCTAGCCAGCTGGCTAGCTGGTTAAGTCAGCTACTTAATTCAAGTGGCTTGCCAACTGGCTAGCTAGTTAGCTACATAGTTAACTCAGATGTCTAGCCAGCTGGCTAGCTGGTTAAGTCTGCTAGTTAAGTCAGCTGGCTAACCACCTTGCAAGTTAGGTAGTCAGCTAATTATGTCAACTGGCCAACCGGCTGGCTAGCTAGTTAAGTCAGCATGTTAAGTGACCTGGCTAACCAGCTAGCTAGCTATGTGGCTAGCTAGTTATGCCAGCTGTCTAGCTGGATGGCTATCTACGAGTCAGCTAGTTAAGTTAGCTGGTAACTAGTGGGCTGGCTAGCTGGGTCACTGGCAAGTTACCGACTGGTTAGCAGGCTGGTCAAGTAGGTGGAAGCTCATCCAACCATCTGGCTAGATGGCTGATGAGAAGAGTGGCTCGCTAGTTAAGTCAGCTGGCTATCCGATTGTCCAGCCAACCGCCTGGCTTTTTAAGCTAGCTGGCTGGCCTGCTGGCCAGTCAACGAGCTAGATAGTCTACTGCCTAACCAGCTACACAGCCAGGTAGCTAGCTAGGTAAGCCAGTTGGATAGCCATCTAGCCAGCCAACTAGCTAGTCAGCTAGTACAGTCAGTTAGCTAGCCAGTTAGTTAAGTCATCTAGCAATTCACCTAACTATTCATCTATCTAGCTGGTTAAGTCAGCTAGCTAGTCAGGTTGCTATTCAACAAGACAGTTCAGTCAGCTAGCAAGTCAGCTAGATTGTCAGCTAGATAGTTAAGTCAACAAGCCACCAAACTAGTCAATAAGCTAGCTAGTTAAGTCAGCTAGCTCGACAGCTAGATAGTATGTTTGCTAGCTAGTTATGTCAGCTAGATAACCACCTAGCTAGTCAGCTAGCTTATGTCAGCTAGTGAATTAGCTAATTACTTAGCTAACTAATCAGCTAGCCCCTCAACCAGCTGATCAGATAACTATTGGGCTTCCTCTCTTTCCATCAGGTCAGCTAACTAGTTGGCTTTCTCGCCTGCCAATCAGTCAGCCAATTAGTCGGCTCGCTTGCCTGCCAACAGGTCAATTACTTGTCAGTTCACTTGCAGGCCAACACGTCAGCTAACTAGTCGGCTTGCTCGCCAGCCAACTTGTTAAGTCAGCTCACTGGCCGGCTAGCTCTCTGGCTGAATAGTTAAGGAGGCTCACACATCGGCTCACTTGACAGCTGACTAGTTAAGGCGGCTCACCAGTCGGCTCAATCACTGATTGACTTAAGTCTTCTGACCGGTCAGCTCACTCGCCAGCCAAATAGTTAAGTCAGCTGAACAGCTGACTCACTCGCTGGCCGACTAGTTAAATCACGTGAACAGTCGGCTCACTCGCTGGTCGACTAGTTAAGTCAGCTGGCCTGTCGGCTCACTCGCTGGCCAACTAGTTAATTCAGTGACCAGTCGGCTAACTCGCAGGCTGACTAGTTAAGTTAGCTAAGCGGTCGGACGAGTTGATGGCCAACTAGTTATTTCACCTAACCAATCAGCCAAATAGTCGGCCAACTTGTCAGCTGAGAAGTTTTCTCTGCTAACTAGGCGGCCAAATACTTAGGCCAGCCAAATAGCCAACCAAATTGTCAGCTGACTGGTTAGGTCAGGAAACCAGCCAGCCAACTGAGCAATTGTGCCAACTAGTGGGCCAACTCAACACCTAACTGGTAGACAGACTAGTGGGCCACCTTGTTAAGCTAGATAACAAGTTGGACTAGTAGTCAGCCAACGTGTAAAACCAGCTAACTAGTCAGGTGACTCGTTAGTCAACAAGTTAAGTAACCTAGGTCACTCCTTATTCAACTAGTTAACTCAGCTACTTAACTTGTTTACAAACTAGTTAAAACAATTAGCTAACTGGTTAACCAACTCGTTAAATCTGCTAGCTATCTCCTTAGCCAACTAGCTAAGTCAGCTAGCTAAGTAAGCTAGCTAACCAGCTAGCTAGCTAAGTCAGCTAGCTCAGACAACTAGCTCACAATTTAGCTAGCTAGTTAAGTTAACCAGTTAAGTCAGTTAGCTAAGTAGTAAAGTCAGCTAGCTAAGTCAGCTAGTTAAGTCATCTTTCTAATTTAGTCAACTGGTTAAGACATCTAGCTAGCTAGTGAGCTAATGGGTTAAAACAGTAGGTGGAGTCAGGTAGTTAACTAGGTAACTAATGGGTTAAGTCAGCTGGCTGAGTCAGCTAGTTAGCTAGTTAGCAAACGGTTTGAGTCAGCTGGCTGAGTAAACTAGCTAGCTAGTTAAATAATGAGTTAAGTCAACTGGATGAGTCAGCTAGCTAGTTAGTTAGCTAACGAGTTAAGTCAGCTGGTTGTGTCAGCTAGGTAGCTCATTAGCTAACAAGTTAAGTCAAATAATTAAGTCACCTAGCTAGCACGTTAGATAATGAGTAAGCCGAATAGTTAGTTAGCTGGTTGTCAGCTAGTTAGGCAGCTAACTATTTAAGTCAGCTTGTTAGCTGGTAGCTAGTTAGTTAGCTAGGTATTTAAGTTAGCTGGGAGGCTACATAACTATCTAGTTAGCTAACTATTTAAGTCAGCTGGCTAGCTAGGTAGCTAGCTGGTTAAGGCAGCTAGTTAAGTCAGGAGACTAAGCAGCTGGCTTGCTAGTTAGCGACCTAGTTTAGTCAGTTGGTTATCCAGCTGGATACTGGTTAATTCAGCTAGTTAAGAGAACTGGCTAGCCAACTGGCAAGGTAGGCACTTAGCTAATTACGTCAGTTAGATAACTACCTGGCTAGCTAGTGATGTCTGCAAGTTAAAGCAGCTGACTAGCCCACTGGCTAGCTGGTTCAGTCAGCTAGTTTAGTCAACTGTCTAGCCAGCAGAGAAGTTAGGTAGGTAGCTAGATAAGTCAGCTTGCTAGCAAGCAGGCTAGCTCTTCAATTCACCTAGTTAAGTCAGCTCACGAGCCTGCTGGCTAGGTAGGTAGCTAGCTAGTCAAGTGAGCTGGCTAGCCAGCTTGCTAGCTTAAGACAGCTAGGTAAGTCAGATAGGTAGGCAGCTGGCTAGACAGATAGTCAATTAGTTAAGTCAGCTGACTAGCCAGCTGACTACCTGGTTAAGGCAGCTGGATAAGTCAGCTGACAACCAGCTGCCTAGCTAGTTAAGATGACTCATTAAGTCAGTTGGCTATCCAGCTGGTTAGCTAGTTAAAAAGCTAATTAAGTCAGGTGAGTAGCCATTTGACTAGCTACTTATTACAGCTAGTTAATTCAGCTGGTTATCTAGGAAGCAAGCTACATAAGACAGATATTTCTTTCAGCTAGATAGCTAGTTATGACTGCTAGTTAAGTCAGGTGGCTAGCTAGATAGCTTGCTAGGTAGCTAGCTAGTTAAGCTAGCTGGTTAAACCACCTGGCTAGCTTGGTCGCTAGAAGGTTAAGTCAGCCAGTTAAGTCAGTTTGCTAGCTAGTCAATTCAATGAGTTAAGTCAGCTGACAAGCCAGCTGCCTAGCTGGGTAGCTAGCTAGTTAAGTCAGCTGGCTAATCATTTAACTAGTTAGTAAATAACCTAGTGAAGTCAGCTCAATAGCCAGCTGGTTAACTAGGTAGCTAAGTGTTAAGTCAGCTGGCAAGCCAGCAGGCTATGTAGGTAGCTTGCTAGTTAAGTCAGATGGCTATCCAGCTGGATAGCTAGGTACCTAGGCAATTATGTCAGCCAGCTAGCTAGCTGGCTAGCTAGTTAAGTCACCTAGTTAAGTCAGTTGGCTAGAAAACTGGCTTGTTAGGTAGGTAGATATTTAAGTCAACTGTCTATCCCACTGACTATATAGTTAAGTCACCTAGTTAAGTCAGCTGGCTAGCCAGCTGGCTAGCTGGTAGCTGGCTAATTACATCAGTGGGCTAGACAGCTGGTTACTAATTTAAGTCAAGTTAAGTCAGCATGCTAGTCAGCTAATTAGCTATAAATCAACCTGATTAATTCAGCTGACTAGCAAGCAGACCAGCTGTTTAAGTCAGCTAGTTCAGTCAGCTGACTTGAAGCTGGCTAGCTAGGTAGTGAGCAAGTTAAGTCTGTTGGCTAGTCAGCAGTCTAAATAATTAAGTCAGTTATTTAATTCTGCTGGCTAGCCAGCTAGCTAGCTTTGTAGAGAGCTAGTAAAGTTAGCTCTGTAGCCACCTGTCTAACTAGTTACATCAGCTAGTTGAGTCAGCTGGTACCCAGCTGGTTAGCTGTTGAAGTCAACTTGTTAAGTCAGCTGGCTACCCATCTAGCTAGATAGGAAACAAGCTAGTTAAGTCTACTGGCTAGGCAGCTGGCTGGTTGGGAAGTCAGGTAATTAATTCAGCAGCTTCCCAGCTGGCAAGTTAGGTAGTTAACTAGTTTAGTCAGCTAACTAGCCAGCTGGTTTACTGGTTAAGGCAGCTAGTTAATTCAGCAGGTCAGCCGGCTGACTAGCTGGTTATATCAGTTAGTTATTTCAGCTGGCTAGCCAGCTGGCTAGCTGGTTAAAACAGTTAGTTAAGTTGCTGGCCAGCCAGCTGGCTAGCTAGGTTGCCAGCTAGTTAAGTCAGCTAATTAAATCAGCTGGCAAGACAGGTTGCCGGCTAATTAAGTCAACTAGTTAAATCAACTGGCAAGCTAGGTAGCTATATAGTTAAGTCAGCTAGTTAAATCAGCTGGCAAGCTAGGTAGCTATATAGTTAAGTCAGCTAGTTTAGTCAGCTGACTAGCTAGTTAAGTCAGTTACTTAAGACAGCTGGCTAGCCAGCTGCCTATCATGGCAGCTATCTAATGAAGTCAGCTAGCTAGCCATTTAGCTAGCTAGTTAAATTCCATTGTTAAGTCAGTTGGCTAGCCATCTCACTATCTAGATAAAAAGCTAGTTAACTCAGATGGCTAGATAGCTGAGTAGCTAGTTATTTAAGCTAGTTAAGTCAGCTGACTAACAAGGAACCTAGTTAACTCAGCTTGTTATGACAGTTAGCTAGCTAGTTGTCAGCTAGTTAACTTAGCTAGTTAGGTGGATAGCTAGTTAGGTAGCTGGCTACTAATTTCAGGTAGTAAATTTAGCACACTATCTAGTGAGGTAGGTAGTCGGCTAGTTAAGTCAGCTGGCTAGCCAGATGCCTAGCTGTGTAGCCAACTAATTTAGTCAGCTGACTTTCAAGCTGGATAGCTAGTTAACTCACCTAGGTAAGTCAACTCGTTAGTCAGCTGGATAGCTAGATATCTAAGTATTTACGTCAACTGGCAAGCCAGCGGGATACATAGATAGCTAGCTAAATAAGTTAGCTGGCTAGCCAGTTGGCAATCTAATGATATCAGCTAGTTAAGTCAGTTGGCTAGACAGCTTTCTAGCGAGGTTAGCTGGTTCAGTCAGCTAGCTAATTCAAGTGGCTAGCCATCTGTCTAGCTAGGTAGCTAGCTAGTTATGTCAGCTAGCTAGCCTGCTGGTTAGCTGGTTAAGTCAGTTAGTTAAGTGAGCTGGCTAGTCGCCTGGCTAGGTTGGTAACTATCTAATTAAGTCTGCTGGCTGGCTAGCTAGTTAAGTCATTTGGTTAGCTAGTTAAGTAAGCTGGATATTCGGCTGGCCAGCTAGGTGTCTAGCTAGTTATGCCGGCTGGTTAGCCGGATGTCTACTTGTTAAGTCAGGTAGTTAAGTCAGCTAGGTAGCTGGCTGGCTAGCTAGATTGCTGGCAAGATAAGCTGGCTCGTTAGCTGGCTGGTCAGGTAGATGGACTATCTTGTTAATCAGCAATTTAAGTCAGCTGGCTAACCAGTTGGCTAGCTAGTTAAGTCACTTTGTTAAGTCAGTTGGCTAGCCAACTCACTAGTTAGTTAAAAAGCTAGTTAAGTCAGATGGCTAGACTGCTGGCTAGCTAGTTATTTCAGCTAGTTAATTCAGCTGGCTAGTTAGATAGCTAGCTAGATAAGTAAGCTAGTTATGTCAGCTAGCTGACTAGTTAAGTCAGCTAGATAAGTCAGTTAGCTAGCTAGATAGCTAGTTAGGTACCTGGCTTGTTATCTCAGCTAGTAAAGTCAGCTGGCTAGCTACGTAGCTAGCTAGTTAAGTCAGCTAGTTAAGTAAGCTAGCTAGCAAGTTGGCTAGCTAGTCGGGACACCTAGTTACATCAGCTCGTTGGTCAGCTGGATACCAGTTAGCTAGGTAGTTAAGTCAGCTAGCAAGCATGCGGGATATGTATGTAGCTAATTAGTTAAGTCAGCTGGTTATTCACCTGGTTAGCTAGTGATGCAAGCTAGTTATATCAGCTGGCTAGCTAGGAGGCTAACGAGTTCAGTCACCTAGTTGAGTCAACTGTCTAGCCAGCTGTCTAGCTCATTAATTCTGCTAGTTAATTCAAGCGGCTATCCGTGTGCCTAGCTAGGTAGCTAGCTAGTTAAGCCGGCTGACTAGCCGGATGTGTATCTAGTTAAGTCAGCTGGGTTAAGCCAGCTAGATAGCAGGCTGGCTAGCTAGGTGGCTGGCAATATAAGCCAACTGGTTAGCAGGCTGGTCAGGTAGGTGACCAGCTAGTTAAGCTGGCTGGCTAGCCAGCCAACCAGCAGGGTGGCTGGCTAGTTAAGCCAGTTGTCAATCCTAATGACCAGCCATCCAGCTGGCTATTTATGCCCTCTACCTATCCAGCTGATCAGCCTGCTTGCTAGCTAGCTGGCTGCCTAGCCAGCTAGTCAGCCAGGTATCTAGCTAGTTAAGATAGCTGGCTAGCCATCTAGCCAACCAGGTAGCTAGTTAGTTAAGTCAGCTGGCTAGCTGGCTAGCCAACTAGTCAACTAGTTAAGTCAGCTATCTAGCCAGTTGGCTAGTTAAGTCAGCTAGCAAGTCAGCTAACTATTTAACTACCAAGTTATATCATCTAGTTAGTCACATTGCTAGTCAGCTAGCTAGTTGTCAGCTAGCAAGTCAGCTAACTATTCAGCTAAGTAGTTAAGTCAGCTAGTCAGCTAACTACCCAGTTAACAAGCTAATTAAGTTATCTAGTTAGACAGCTTTTTTGGTAGCAAGTTATGTCAGCTTGATGGCCAGCTAGATAGCCAGCCAGCTAGTTACGTCAGATAGCAAATCACCTAGTTGTTCATCTAACTAGTCTAAGAACTCAGCTAGCTGTTCAGATAACTAATGGAATCAATTGCTTTCCATCAGGTCAGCTAACTAGTTAGCTCACTTGCCTGCCAACTTTTCTGCAAACTAGTTGGCTCACTTGCCAGCCAACAGGTCATCTAACTTATCAGCTCACTTGCAGGCCAACAGGTCAGCTAACATGTCGGCTTCCTCACCAGCCGACTACTTAAGTCATCACACTGGTTGGCTCGCTTGCTGGTCGACTAGTTAAGGCAGCTCACCCATCAGTTCACTGGCAGGTAGACTAGTTAACTCGGCTTACTGGTAGGCTCAATCTTCGGTCGACTACTTAAGTCTTCTGAGCTGTTGGCTCACTTGTCAGCCGACTAAATTCAGCTGAAAAGTCAGCTCACTCGCCGGTCAATTAGTTAAGTAGGCTGACAGGCCGGCTCGCTCGCTGGACTACAAGTTAAATCAGCAGACAAGTCGGCTTATTCACCAGCCAATTAGATAAGTCAGCTGTCAATTTGGTTTACTCACTGGCTGACTTGTTAAGTCAGCTTACCTGTCGGCTCACACGCAGGCCGAATAGTTAAGTCAGCTAACTGGTCATCCTACTAGCCAACCAACTAGTTGAATTAGCTAACCAATCGGATGGCTAATCGGCCAACTTGTCAGCTGTTAATTTAGCTCAGCTGACTAGTAAGCTTACTAGTTACACCAGCTAAATAGTTAGTCAACTAGTCGGTCGAATTGTTAGTTCAGCAAACAAGCATGCCAACTAGTTAACCAAGCTAACTAGTGGACCAACTCGTCAGTTAACAATTTGACCCAGCTAACTAGTCGACCGTCTAATCGGTCAACATGTTAAGACAGCTAACAAGTCGGCCAAGTAGTCAACCAATGTGTTAAACCAGCTAACTAGTCAGTTGACTCATAAGCCAACAAGTGAAGTCACCTAGCTAACTCGTTAACCAACTAGTTCAGTCAGCTAATTTACTCGTTTATCAACTAGTTAAAACAGTTAGCTAACTCATTAACCAACTTATTAAATCAGCTAGCTGTCTCATTAGCCAACTAGTTAAGTCAGCTAACAAAGTCTGCTAGTTAAACAGTTAGCATTCTAACTCAGCTAGCTAAGTCAGTTAGCTCACGAATTAGCTAGCTATGTAAGTCAACTACATAAATCTGCTACCTAACTAGATAGCTAATTAGTTAAGTCAGCTGGTTATTCAGCCAGTTACATAGTTAGCTAACTATCTAATTCAGGAAGTTAAGTCAACTAGCTAACTAGTTAAGTCAGCCAGTTAATTCAGCTAGCTAAGAAGTTAAGTCAGGTAGCTAAGTTAGTTAAGTCAACTTCTAATTTAGCCAGCTGGTTAAGACAGCAAGCTAGCTTGTTAGCTAAAGTGTTAAGTCAGCAGGTTGAGTCAGGTTGTTAGCTAGTTAACTAACAGGTTAATTCAGTGGATTGAGACAGCTAGCTAGCTAGTTAGCAAATGGGTTGAGTCAGCTACTTGACTAGGATAACAAGCTAGTTAGCTAAAGAGTTAAGTCAGCTGGATGGTAAGCTAGATAGCTAATGAGTTGTCAGCTGGTTGAGTCAGCTAGCCAGCTCATTAGCTAAGGCAATAAGTCAGATGATTAAGTCACTTAGCTAGCATGTTAGATAAAGATTAAGCTAACTAGTTATCTAGCTGGTTATGACAGCTAGCTAGCAAGGCAGATAACTATTTATGTCAGCTTCTTAGCTAGGTAGCTAGCTAGTTAACTATTTAAGTCAGCTGGCTAACTAGTTAGCTAGCTAGTTAGCTAACTACTTAAGTCAACTGGTTAACTAGGTAGCTACTAGTTAAGTCAGCTTCTTAAGTCAGCTTGCTAGCCAGCTGGTTAGCTAGGTAGCAAGCTACTTAAGTCAGTTGACTATCCAACTGGCTAGCTGGTTAAGTCAGTTAGCTTAGTCAACTGTCTAGCCAGCAGGCTATGTAGGTAGCTAGCTAGATAAATCAGCTTGCTAGCAAGCATGATAGTTGTCCAAGTCAGCTGGTTAACTGAGCTGGCTAGCCTGCTTTCTATGTTGATTGCTAGCAAGTTAAGTGAGGTGGCAAACCAGCTTGCTATCTTAAGTCAGCTAGTTAAGTGAGCTGACTAGCCAGCTGGCTAGATAGGTAGCCAGCTAGTTGTCAGCTGTCTTGCCAGGTGACTACCTGCTTAAGTCAGCTAGTTAAGTCAGCTGGCAACCAGCTGCCTAGCAAGTTAAGTCAGCTATTTAAGTCAGCTGGCAACCAAATGACTAGCAAGTTGTCAGCTAGTTAAGTCACCTGGCAACTGGCAGGCTAGCTAGTTAATTCAGCACATTAAGTCATTTGGCCATCCAGCTGGTTAGATAGTTAAAAAGGTAGTTAAGTCAGGTGGCTAGCCATGTGTCTAGTTGGTTATTTTAGCTAGTTAAGTCAGCTGGCCAGCAAGGAAGCTAGCAACATAAGTAAGCTACTTATGGCAGCTAGGTAGCTTGTTGTCACCTAGTTTATTCAACTGGCTAGCTTGATAGCTAGGTAGGCAGCTAGCTAGTTAAGTCAGCTAGCTAGCCAGCTGGCTAGCTGGTGAAATCAGCTAGTCAATTCAGCTGGACAGCCAGTAAGGTCAGCTAGTTAAGTCAACTGGCTAGCTAATTAAGTCAGTTAGTTAAATCATCTGGCAAACCAGCTGTCTAGCAGGATAGCTAGCTAGTTAAGTCAGTTGGCTAGCTAGCTGGCTAGAAAGTTAAGTCATGTAGTTAAATCAGCTCGCTGGCCAGCAGTTTAGCTAGATAGTGAGGTAGTTAAGTCAGCTGGCAAGCCAGTGGGAAATGTAGGTAGGTAGCAAGTTAAGTCAGTTGGCTATACATCAGTCTTTCTAGTTATGTCAACTGGCTATATAGTTGTCTAGCTGGATATCTAGCTAGCTAAATCTGCTGGCCAGCCAGATAGCTAATTCATTAAGTCAGCTAGTTAAGTCAGCTGGCTAGGCTACTGGCTACTTAGTTAGCTAGGCAATAAAGTCACCTTGCTAGACAGCTGGCCAGCTAGTTAAGTCTGCTAGTTTAGTCAGCTGGCTAATCAGCTTTCTAGCTAGTTAAGTCAGCTCATTAAGTCACTTGTCAATTCATCTGGCTATCTAGTTAAGCTTGTTACATCATCTGGCTCGCTAATTAAGTCAACTGGGTAACTAGGCAGCTAACTAGATAAGTCAACTTTATAAATCTGGTAGCTAGATAGTTAAATCAGCTAGTTAAGACAGCTAGCTATATGAGAGCTAGTTAGGTAGCTAGCAAGTTGAATCAGTTAGTTAAGTCAGCAGTCTTGCTAGGTAGCTAGCAATTTAAGTGAGCTATTTAAGTCAGCTGGGTAGCTAGGTAAGTCTGTTAGTTAAGACAGCTGTATAGCCACCAGCCAAGCAGGATTGCTAGTTTTACGTCAGCTGGCTAGCCAGCTGCCTAGCGGGTTAGTCACCTACTTAACTCAGCTCGCTGGCCAACATTATAGCTAGGTAGTTAGTTAAGACAGCTTGCAAGTCAGCAAGCTTAGTAGGTAGGTAGCTAGTTAAGTCAACTGGCTAGAATCTGGCGTCTAGTTGTGTCAGCTAGTTAATTCAGCTAGCTATCCAGCTTTCTAGCTAAGTAGCTCGATAGCTAAGTCTGCTGGCTATCCAGCTGTCTACTTCGTGAATTCAGCTAGTTAAGTCAGGTGGCTAGCTTGCTGGCTAGCTACAGAGCTGGGCAATTAAATCACCTGACTAGCCAGTTTGGTAGCTAGGTAGCTAGCTAGTTATGTCAACAGTCTAGTCAGCTGGCTAGTTAGTTATTCACCTAGTTGTCAGCTGAATAGCCAGCTGGCTAGCTAGGTAACATGCTAGTTAATAGCCAGCTGGCTAGCTAGAAAAGTCACCTAGTTAATTCAGTTGGATAGCCAGTTGAGTAGCTATGTAGCAAGCAATTTAATTCAACTGGTTAGCAGGACAGCTAGTTAAGACAGCTAGTTAAGTCAGCTGCCTAGCCAGCTCTCTAGCTAGGTAGTGACATAGTTAAGTCTGATGCCTACCCAGCTGGCTAGCTAATTAAGTCAGCTAGTTAAGTCACTTGCTATCCAGGAGCCTAGTTAAGTCAGCTGGCTAACCAGTTTGCTAGCTAGGTAGCTAGCTAGTTATGTCAGCTGTCTAGCCAGCTGGCTAGCTAGTTTTGTCACCTAAGTCAGCTGACTAGCCATCTGGCTGCTTAGGTAACCTGCTAGTTAAGTCAACTGGCTAGCCAGCTGGCTAGCTATATACATCACCTAGTTAATTCAGCTGGATAGCCAGCTGGATAGCCATGTAGCAACCTAGTTAATTCAACCGGCTACAAATCAGGCCAACTAGTTAAGACAGCTTGTTAATTCAGCTGGCTAGCCAGCTGGCTGGCTAGTTAGTGAGCTAGTTAAATCAGTTTTCTAGCCAGCTGGCTAGCTAATTAAGTCAGGTAGTCAGCTGGCTATCCAGATGGCTAGAGTGTTAGAGAACTAATTAAGTCAGCTGGCTATCCAACTGGATATCTAGTTGTCAGCTAGTTAAGGCACCTGGCTGGCGAGCAGGCAAGCTCATTAATCAACTAGTTGTCAGGTGTCTAACCAGCTGGATAGCTAGTTAAGTAACCTCGTTAATTCAGTTGGCTAGCCATCTCACTAGATAGTTAAAAAGCTAGTTAATTCAGATGGCTAGACAGCAGGCTCGCTAGATATTTAAGCTAGTTCAGGTAGTTGGCTAGCTAGATTGCTAGCTAGTTAAGTCAGCTAGTTATGTCAACTAACAATAATGTTAAGTCAACTTGTTAAGTTGGCTTTTTAGCAAGATATCTTGCTAGGTAGCTAGCTATTTATTTCAGATAGTAAATTCAGCAGTCTAGCTAAGTAGCTAACTTAAGTCATCTAGTTAAGTCAACTGGGTAACCAGCTGCCCAGCTTGGTGTCTAGCTAGGTAAGTCAGCTGACTAGCCAACTATCTAGACAGTTACGTCACCTAGTTAACTCAGCTCACTAGCCAGCTTGTTAGGTAGGTAGGTAATTAAATCAGCTGATAAGTCAGCGGGATACATAGATACCTATCTAGTTATGTCAACTGGCTAGCCACCTGACTAACTAGAGGTGTCAGCTAGTTGTCAACTGGCTAGCCAGTGGGCTTACTAGTTATGTCAGGTAGTTGAATCAGCTGGCCAGCCAGCTGGTTAGCAGATTAAGTCAACTAGTTAACTCAAGTGGCTAGTCAACTGGCTTGCTATGTAGCTTCCTAGTTAAGTTAGCTGGATAGTCAGGTGACTAGCTGGTTAAGTCAACTAAGTCAGCTCAAGAGCCACCTGACTAGGTAGGTAGCTAGCTAATTAAGTCAGCTGGGTTGCTGACTGGCTAGCTAGTTAAGTCAGCGAGTTAAGTGAGCTGGATAGCCAGCTGGTTGGCTAAGTGTCTATCTAGTAAAGCCAGTTCGTTAGCTGGATGTCTATCTAGTTAAGTCAGCTAGTTAAGTCAACTGATTAGACAGCTGGCTAGCTAGGTGGCTGGCAAGTTAAGCTGCCAAGCTTAACCAAGCTGCCATGTTAGCAGGCTGGTAAGTTAGGTGGTCAGCTAGTTAAGCCGGCTGGCTGGCTGGCTGACCAGCAGAGTGTCTGGTTAGTTTAGCTGGCAGGCTATCACAATGTCCAGCCTGCCGGCTGGCTATTTAATCCAATTCGCTAGCCAGGTGTCCACCCCGCTAGCTAGTTATGTGGTTGCCTAGCCTGCTAGACAGCCAGGCAGCTAGCTACTTAAAACAGGTAGCAAGCCATGTAGTCAACCAGGTAGCTAGGTATTTAAGTCAGTTGCCTAGCCAGATAGCCAGTCAACTAGCTAGTCAGCTAGTTAAGTCAGCTAGATAGCCAGCTAGATAGTTAAGTTAGCTAGCAAATCAGCTAACTATTCAGGTATCTAGTTAAGTCAGCTAGTTAGTCAGGTTCCTAGTCAGCTAGTTAGTTAAGTCAGCTAGCTAGCCAGCTAAGTAGTTAAGTCAGTTAGCAAATCAACTAGTTACTTAGCTAACTAGTCAGCTAACAACTCAGCTAGCTGGTGAGCTAACAAGTGGGCTCCCTCTCTTTCCATTAGTTCAACTAACAAATAGGCTCGCTCGCCTGCCAACTGGTCAACAAACTAGTCATCTCACACGCCAGCAAAAAGGTCAACAAACTTGTCGTCTCACTCGCAGGCCAACAGTTCAGCTAACTAGTCGGCTCGCTCACCAGCCGACTAGTTAAGTCAGCTCACTTGTCGGCTCACTAGCTGACTGACTAGTTATGGCAGCACATGCATTGGTTTACTCGCCAGTAGACTAGTTAATTCAACTGACCAGTCGGCTCTTGCACTGGCCAACTAGTTAAGTCAACACACCTGTGTGCTCACTCGCCAGCTGATTAGGTAAGTCAGCTAAACTTCTGGCCTCCTAGCTGGCCAACTAGTTAAGTCAGCTAACCAATCGACCAACGAGTGGGTCAACTTGTCAGTCGATAAGTTAGGTCAGCTAAATAGACGGCCGACTAGTTAGGTCAGCTAACTAGTCGGTCAAATACTTGGCCAACAAATTAACTGAGCAAACTACCAATCCAAATACTTCCCAGAACTATTGAGCCAACTCGTCTGCCAACTATTTAACCAAGCTAAATATCCGGTCGATTAGTCGGCTAACTTGTTAAGTCAGCTAACAAGTTTTCCGAGTATTCAGTCAATGTGCAAAACCATCTAGCTAGTTTGCCGACCCATCATCCAACCAGTTAAGTCACCTAGCTAACTCATTAACCAACTAGTTATGCCGGCTCTTTATCTCATTTACCAACTAGTTAAAACAGTTATATAACTCATTAAGCAACTCATTAATTCATCTAGATATCTCGTTTGCCAACTAGTTAAGTCATCTGGCTAAGAGAGCTAACTAAATAGCTAGCTAGCTAAGTAAGCTGGCTAAGTCACCTAGCTCACTAGTTAGCTAATATTTTAAGTCAGCTACTTAAGTCTGCTACCTAAATATATAGCTAATTAATTAAGTCAGCTTGTTGTTCAGCTAGTTATATAGTTAGCTAACTATTTATTCCAGGTAGTTATGTTGACTAGCTATCTAGTTGTCAGCCAGTTAAGTCAGCTAGCTAAGTAGTTAAGTTAGGTAGCTAAGTCAGCTAGTTAAGTCAGTTTCTCATTTAGTCAGTTGGTTAAGACAGCTAGCTAGTTAGCTAAAGGTTCAGTCAGGTAGTTAGCTAGTTAAATAATGGGTTAAGTCAGCCGTTTGAGTCAGTTAGCTAGCTAGCTAGTTAGCAAACTGGTTGAGTCAGCTGGTTTAGTAGGCTTGCTAGCTAGTTAGCTAACGAGTTATGTCAGCTGGATAGTCAGCTAGCTAGCTAGATAGCTAATGAGTTAAGTCAGCTATATGAGTCAGCTAGCCAGTTCATTAGCTAACGAGATTAGTCAGATGATTGAGTCACCTAGCTAGCACGTTAGATAATGACAAAACTAACCAGTTATCTAGCTGGTTAAGCCAGCTAGCTAGCAAGGCAGCTTACTATTTAAAGCAGCTTGTTAGCTAGGTAGCTATCTTGTTAGCAAACTATTTAAGCCAGCTGACTAACTAGGTAGTTAGCTAGTTAGCTAACTATTTAAGTCCGCTGGCTAGCTAGGTAGCTACTAGTTACATCAGCTACATAAATCAGCTGGATAGCCAACTGGATAGCTGGTTTAGTGAACTACTTTAGTCAGCTTTCTACCCAGCTGGCTAGGTAGGTAGCTAGCTACATAAGTCAGCTTGCTAGCCAGCAGGATAGTGGTTCAAGTCAGCTAGTTAAGTCAGTTGGCTAGCCTGCTGGCTAGGTAGATAGCTGGCAAGTTAAGAGAGGTGGCTAGCAGGCATACTAACTTCAGTCAGCTAGGTAAGTCAGCTGGCTAGCCAGCTGGCTAGATATGTAGCCAACTAGTTAAGTCAGCTGGTTAGCCAGGTGAAAAGTTCATTAAGTCAGCTAGTTAAGTCAGCTGGCAACCAGCTGCCTAGCTAGTTAAGTCAGCTCATTAAGACAGTTGGCTATCCAACTTGTTAGCAAGTTAAAAAGCTAGTTAAGTCAGATGGCTAGCCATCTGGATAGATAGTTATTTCAGCTAGTTAAGTCAGCTGGCTAGCTAGAAAGCTAGCTATATTAGTCAGCTAGTTATTGTAGCTAGGTAGCTAGTAAGTCAGCAAGTTAAGTCAGCTAGCTAGCTAGTTAAGCCAGCTACAGAAGCCAGTTGGCAAGCTAGATAGCTAGCTGCTTGTCAGCTAGTTAAGTCAGCATGCTAGCTAGTTAAGTCAACTAGTTAAGTCAGCTGGATAGCCAACTGGCTAGCTGGGTTGCTACCTAGTTGTCAATTGGCTAGCCAGTCAGACAGCTAGTTAAGTAACCTAGTTAAGTCAGTTCTCTAGTCAGCTGGTTATCTAGGTACCTAGATAGATAAGTCAGCTGGCAATCCTGCGGGATATGTAGGCAGCTAGCTTGTGAAGTCAGCTGGCTATCCAGCTGGTTAGCTAGGTACATAGGCAGTTGTCAGCCTACTAGCCAGCAGGTTAGTTAGTTAAGTCACCTAGTTAAATCAGCTGACTAGACAGCTGGCTAGCCTGAAGCTAGATAGTTAAGACAGCTCTCTAGCCTGCTGTCTAGCTGGTTAAATCTCCTACTTAAGTCAGCTGGATAGACCGCTGGCTAGCTAGGTAGCTTGCTAATTTAGTCAGCTGGCTAGCAAGAAGGCTATTTAATAAAGTCACCTAGTATAGTCAGCTGACTAGGCATCTGGATAGCTATATAGCAAGCTAGTTAATTCAGCTGACTAGGAAGCAGGTCAGTTATTTATGTCAGCTATTTAAGTCAGCTGGCTAGCCAGCTGCCTAGCTAGTTAGCGAGCTACTTAAGACAGTTGGCTAGCCAGCTGGCAAGCTAATTAATCAGCTAAGTAAGTCAGCTGGCTAGCAAGCTAGCTAGTTACATAGAGAGCTAGTTATGTCAACTAGTTACGTCAGTTGGCTAGGTAGGTAGGTAATTAAGTCAGCTGGATAGACAGCTGACTAGCTAGTTAAGACAGCTAGTTAAGACAGCTGGATAGCCAGCTTGCAATCTAGTTATCTAGTTAGTTATGTCAGCTGTCTAGCGAGCTGGCTAGTTAGTTAAGTCACCTAGTTAAGTCAGCTGAGAAGGCAGGTGGTTAGCTACGTAGCTTGCTAGTTAATTCAGCTGGGCCATTTTTACTGGCTAGCTAGATAAGTCACCTAGTTAATTCAGCTGGATAGACAAGTGGCTAGCTATGTAGCAAACTAGTTAAGTCAGCTGGCTATTTTACTGGCTAGCTAGATAAGTCACCTAGTTAATTCAACTGGATTGACAGGTGGCTAACTATGTAGCACGCTAGATATTTCAACTGGCTATAAAGCAGTCCAGCTAGTTAAGACAACTAGTTAAGTCAGCTGTCTAGCATACTGGCTGACTAAGTAGTGACCTAGTTAAGTCAGTTGCCTAGCCAGCTGGCTAGCTAGTTATGTCAGCTAGTTAAATCAGTTGGCTATCCATGTGGCTAGAGAGGTAGCTAGCTAGTTAAGTCAGCTGGCTAGCCACCTGAATATCTAGGTAAGCCAACTAGTATAGTCACCTGGCTGGCCAGCTGCCTAGCTCATTAATCAAATAGTTAATTAAGCTGACTCACCAACTGGCTAGCCATTTAAGTCACCTCATTAAGTCAGTTGGCTAGCCAGCACGCTAGCTTGTTAAAAAGCTAGTTAAGTCAGATGGCTAGACAGCTGGCTAGCTAGTTATTTCAGCTAGTTAAGTCAGCTTGCCAGCTAGGTAGATAGCTAGTTAAGTCAGCTAGTTATATCAGCTAGCTAGGTAGTTAAATCAGCTAGTTAAGTCACCTAGCTATGTAGTTAGCTAGCTAGGTAACTAGCTAGGTATTTCAGCTAGTAAAGTCAGCTGGCTAACTGGGTAGCAAGCTAGTGAAGTCAGCTAGTTAATCAGTTGACTAGCCAGCGGCCTTGATGTGTAGCTAGCTTGTTAAGTCAGCTGGCTTCCCAGCTGGCTAACTACTTAAGTCACCTAGTTAAGTCAGCTCACCAGCCAGCTGTTTATCTAGTTAGCTATGTAGTTAAGTCAACGGGCAAGCCAGCGAGATATGTAGGTAGCTAGCTATATATGTCAGCTGGTTAGCCACCTGTCTAGCTAGTGATATCTACTAGTTAAGTCAGCAGGCTAGCCAGCTGGCTATCTAGTTATGTCAGCTAGTTGAGTCAGCAGGCTAGACAGCTTCCTAGCTAGTTAAGACAGCTAGTTAATTCAAGTGGCTAGCCAGCTAGTAGCTCACTAGTTATATCAGCTGGTTAGCCAGCTGGCTAGTTTGTCAGGTAGTTAAATCAGCTGGCTAGCCAGTTGGCTAGTAGATAGCTAGGTAATTAAGTAAGCTGGCTAGCTAGTTAATTCAGTGAGTTAAGTGAGCTGGCTAGCCAGCTGGGTTGCTAGGTGACTAGCTAGTTAAGCCAGCTGGCTAGCTGGATGTCTATCTGGTTAAGTCAGCTAGTTAAGTAAGCTTGTTAGCTGACAGGCTAGCTAGGTGGCTGTCAAGTTAAGTTGGTGGGTTAGCAGACTGGTAAGTTAGGTGACCCACTAGTTAAGCCAGCTGGTTATCCAGCTAAACAGCAGGGTGCCTGGCTAGTTAATCCAGCTGGCTATCTGACTGTACATTCATCAAGATGGCTATCTAACCCAGCTTCCTAGACACCTGGTCAGCCGACTATCTAGCTAGCCGGCTGTCTATCCAGCCTGCCAACCAGTTAGCTAGCTAATTAAGCCAGCTGGCTAGCCTTGTAAACAACCAGTTAACTAACTCGTTAAGTCAGCTGGCTATCCAGCTGTCCAACAATGTAACTAGTCAGCTAGTTAATCAGCTAGCTAGCCAGCTAGCTAGTAAAGTCAGCTAGCAACTCAGCTAACTATTCGCTAGCTAGTGAAATCAGCAAGCTAGAGAGTTAGATACCTTGTTTGTTAGCTATTTATGTCAGCTAGATAGCCAGCTAGCTAGACAGCCAGCTAGTTAAGTCAGTTAGCAAACCAGATAGTTACTTAGCTATCTAGTTGGCTAGCAACTCAGCTATCTGGTCAGATAACTAGTGGGCTTGCTCGCTTTCTATCAGGTAAGCTAATTAGTCAGCTCCCTCTCCTGCAAACTGATCAGCAAACTAGTCGGCTCACTCGCCAGCCAACAGATCAACTAACTTGTTGATTTGCTCATAGGCCAACAGGTAAGCTAACTAGTCAGCTTGCTCATCAGCTGACTAGTTATATCAGCTCACCAGTCGGCTCATGTGTCAGCCAACTATTTAAGGCAGCTCACACGTCTGGTCACTCGCCAGCCAAGTAGTTAAGTCAGCTAACCGGTCGACTCATTCGCCGGCAACTAGTTAACTCCTGTGACCAATCGGCTCTCTTGCTAGCCTACTAAAGTCAGCTGACCAGTCAGCTCACTTGTCAGCTGAATAATTAAGTCAGCTGACAAATGAGCTCACACGATGACTGAATAGTTAAGTCAGCTGACCAGTCGGTTCACTTGCCTGATGACTAGTTAAGGCAGCTCACCTGTGGGCTCACTTGCCAGCTGACAAGTTAAGTAAGCTAACCGGTCGGATGACTAGCCTGCCAACTATTTAAGTCAGCTGACAAATCGGCCAACTACTAGGCCAACTGGTCAACTGGCAAGTTAAGTCAGCTAACTTGTGGGCCGACTCATTAGATCAGCTAAATTGTCAGCCAACTAGTCAGTCGACTAATTAGGTGAGCAAACCAGCCAGCCAACTAGTTAACCAAGCTAACTTATAGGCCAACTCATCAGTCAACTAATTACCTCAGTTAACTAGTCGGTCAACTAGACAGCCGACTTGTTAAGCCAGCTAACAAGTCAGCCGAGTAGTCAGCCAACATGTTAAAACAGATAAGTAGTCGTCTGCATCATCTGCCAACTAGTTGTCACTTAGCTAACTTGTTACCCAACTAATTAAGACAGCTGGTTAACTCGTTTACCAAATAGTTGAAGCAATTAGCTAACTAGTTAACCAACTCATTAAGTCAGCTAGCTAAATCTTTAGCCAACTAGTAAAGTCAGAAAGCTGTCAGCTAGCTAATTAGCTAGCTAGCTAAATAAGCTAGCTAATCCAACTAGCTCACTAGTTAGCTAACTATTTAAGTCAGCTACTAAAACCTGCTACCTAAATAGTTTGCTAACTATTTAAGTCAGCTAGTAATTCAGCTAGCTAAATAGTTAGCTAACTATTTAATTCAGGTAGTTAAGTGAGCTAGCTAACTAGTTAAGTCAGCCAGGTAAGTCAGCTAGCTAAGTAGTTAATTCAACTAGCTAAGTCAGCTAGTTAAGTCAGGTACCTATTTAGTAAACTGGTTAAGATAACTATCAAGGTATTTAGCTAATGGGTTAAGTCAGCAGGTTGATTCAGGAAGTTAGCTAGTTAACTAATGGGTTAAGTCAGCTGGTTGAGTCAGCAGGCTAGCTTGTTAAGAAACGGGTTGAGTCAGTTGTTTGAGTAGGCTAGCTAGCTAGTTAGCTAATCAGTTAAGTCAGCTGGATTAGTCAGTCACCTAGCTAGTTAACTAACGAGTTAAGTCAGCTGATTGTGTCAACTAGTTAGCTCATTAGCTAACGAGTTAAGTCAGATAATTAAGTCAGCTGGCTAGAATGTTGGATAATGAGTAAGCTAACTATGTAGCCATCTTGATAAATCAGCTAGCTAGCTAGGCAGCTAAGTATTTAAGTCAGATTGTTAACTAGTTATCTAGGTAGTTAGCTATTTTCTTAAGTCAACTGCCTAGCTATGTAGCTATCTAGTTAGATAACTATTTAAGTCAGATGGCTAGTTAGCTAGTTAGCATAAGTCAGCTAGTTAAGTCAGCTGGCTAGCAAGCTGGCTAGCTAGGTAGTGAGCCAGTTTACTGTGTTGGCCAGCCAGCTGGCTAACTCGTTAATTCAGCTAGTTAAAAGAACTGGCAAGCAAATTGGCAATGTAGGTAGCTACTAGTTAAGTCAGCTAGATAGCTACCTGACTAGCTAGTGATGTCAGTGAGTTAAATCAGCTGTGTAGCTAACTGAGTAGCTGGTTAAGCCAGCTAGATTAGTCAGCTGTCTAGCCAGTTGGCTAGGTAGGTAGCTAGCTATATAAGTCAGCTTGCCAGTCAGCAGGCTAGCTGTTCAAGTCAGCTAGTTAAGTCAGCAAGCTTGCCTGCTGGCTAAGTAGGTAGCTAGCTAGTTAAGTGAGCTGGGTAGCCAGCTTGCTAGCTAAATTCAGCTAGGTAAGTCAACTGGCTAGTAAGGTGGCTAGATAAGTAACCAGCTATTTAAGGCAGCAGTCTAGCCAGCTAACTTGCTGTGTAAGTCTGCTAGTTAAGTCACCTGGCAGCCAGCTGGCTAGCTAGTTATTTCAGCTCATTAAGTCAGTTGGCTATCCAGCTGGTTAGCTAGGTTATAAAGTTAGTTAAGTCAGAAGGCTAGTCATCTGGCTAGATAATTTTTTCAGCTAGTTAATTCAGCTGGCTAGATCAGAAGCTAGATATATGTCAGCTAGTCATGTCAGATAGCTAGCTAGTTAAGTCAGCAAGTTAAGTCAGCTGGGTAGCTAGATAGCTAGCTAGGTAGCTTATTACTTAAGACAGCTATCCATGCAAGCAGGCTAGCTAGGTACCTAGCTGGTTAAGACAGCTAGTTAAGTCAGCTTGCCGGCTTGTTAAGTCAGCGAGTTAAGTCAGCTGGCTTGCCAGCTGGCTGGGTAGGTAGCAAGCTCATTAAGTCAGCCGGCTAGCACGCAGCATAGCTAGGTAAGTCAGCTAGTTAATTCAGTTGGTTTCCATCTGGCTAGCTAAGTAGCTAATTAGTTCAGTCAGATGGCTAGCCAGCTAGCAAACTGGTTAGGACAGCTGGTTTATTCAGTTGTTCAGTCAACTGGCTAGCAGGTAAAATCAGCTAGTTAAGTCATCTGGCCAGCTAGCTTTCTAGTTAGGTAGCTCGATAGTTAATTCTGCTAATTAAGTCAGCTGGCTAGCTAGGTAGTTAGCTAGCTAAGTAAGCTAGATAAGGCAGCTGGCTAGTTACTTAAGTCAGATACTTAAGACAGCTGTCTATCCAGTTGCCTAGCAGGGTAGCTAGCTAGTTAAGGCAGCTGGCTAGCCAGCTGGCTAGCTAGTTAAGTAATCTAGATAAGTCAGCATGCAGTACAGCAGGTTACCTAGATAGGTAGTTAATTTAGCTAACAAGCCAGCGAATTATGTAGGTAGGTAGCTAGTTAAGTCAGCTGGCTAGCAATCAAATTATCTAGTTATGTCAGCTAGTTAAGACAGGTGGCTATCCAGCTGCCTAGCCGGGCAGCTTGCTAGTTACTTCTGCTGTCTAGCCAGCTGTCTACTTTGTTAAGTCAGCTAGTTAAATTACCAGGCTAGGCTGGCTGGCTACATATGTAGCTAGGAAATTAAGTCAGCTCGCTAGACAGCTGGACAGCTAGTTAAGTCAGCAAGTTTAGTCAGCTGGCTAACTAGCTGACTAGTTACTTAATTCAGCTCATTAAGTCAGTTGTCTAACCAGCTGGCTAACTGGTTAAAAAGCTGTTACATCAGATGGGTAGCCTGCTGGCTCGCTAGTTATTTCAGCTAGTCAAGTCCTCTGGCTAGTTAGGAAGCTAACTAGTTAAGTCAGCTAGATATTTCAGCTATCTATATATATAAGTCAACTAGTTAAGTAAACTAGCTACATGTTAGCTAGTTAGGTAGCTATCTAGTTAAAAGAGCTAGTTAATCAGCTGGCTAGCTAAGTAGCTAGCTAGCTCAATCAGCTAGTTAAAACAGCTTGCTAGCTAGTTAAGTCATCGTGTTAAGTTAGCTGGCTAGCCAGCTGCCTAACAGGATAGCTAGCTAGTTAAGTCAGTTGATTAGCCAGCTAGCTAGCTAATTAAGTCACCTAGTTAAGTCAACACAGTGGACAGCAGTTTAGCTAGGTAGTTAGGTAGTTAAGTCAGCCTGCAAGCCAGCAGACTATATAGGTGGGTAGCTAATTAATTCAGGTGGCTAGCCATCAGGTGTCTAGTTATGTCAGCTAGATAAGTCAACTGGCTATTCACCTGTCTAGCTAGGTAACTAGCTAGTTAAGTCTGCTGGCTAGCCAGCTGGCTCCTTCTTTAAGTCAGCTAGTTAAGTCAGCTGGCTAGCCTGCTGGCTAGCTAGGTAGCTGGGCAAATAATTCAGCTGGTCATCCAGCTGGCTAGCGAGTTAATTCAACTAGTTAAGTCAGCTGGCAAGACAACATGCTAGCTTGGTAGCTAGCTAGTTATGTCAGCTGTCTGGCCAGCTGGCTAGATAGCTAAGTGACCAAGTTAAGTCAGCTGACTAGCCAGCTGGCTAGGTAGGTAGCTTGCCAGTTATGTCAGCTCACTACACAGCTTGCTAGCAAGATAAGTCACCTAGCTAATTCAACTGGATAGCCAGCTGGCTAGCTATGTAGCAAGCTTGTTAATTCAACTGGATAGTAAGCAGGCCAGCTCATTAAAACAGCTAGTTAAGTCAGCTGGCTAGTCAACTGCCTAGCTAGGTAGTGACCTAGTTAAGTCAGTTGGCTATTTGGCTGGCTAGCTAATAAAGTCAGCTAGTTAAGAAAGCTGGCTATCCAGGTAGCTAAATAGGTAGAGAGCTTGTTAAGTCAGCCTGCTAGTCAGCTGGATTACTAGTAATGCCAGCTAATTTAGTCACCTGGCTGGCCAGCTGCCTAGCTCGTTAACCAACTAGTTAAGTCAGCTGGCTAACCAGCTGGCTACCTAATTAATTTCTCTTGTTAAGTCAATTGGCTAGCCAGCTCGATAGCTAGTTAAAAAGCTAGTTAATTCTGATGACTAGACAGTGCTCTGCCTAGTTATTTCATCTAGTAAAGTCAACTGGTTAGCTAGGTAGCCAGTCATTTAAGTCAGCTAGCTAAGTCAACTTGCTTGCTAGATACCTAACTAGGAAACTACCAAGTTATTTCAGCTAGTAAAGTCACTAGTTTGCTAGATAGCTAGTTAGTTAAGTCAGCTAGTTACATCAGCTGGCTAGCTAGATAAGTCAGCTAGTCAAGTCACCTGGCTAGCCACCTGCCTAGGTTGGGTAGCTAGCTAGTTAAGTTTGCTGGCTTGCCACCTGGCTAGCTAGTTAAGTCACTTAGTTAACTTACCTCGCTAGCCAGATGGTTAGCTAGGAAGTCAGGTAAAGTCAGCTGGGACTCCAACGGGATATGTAGGTATCTAGCTAGTTAAGTCTGCAGGCTAGCCACCTGTCTAACTAGTGATGTCAACTAGTTGAAGCAGCTGACTATCCAGCTGGCTAACTATTTAAGTCAGCTAGTTGAGTGAGTTGGCTAGCTATCTGGCTAGAAGGTTAAGTCAGCTAGTTAGTTCAAGTGGCTAGCCAACTGGTTAGCTAGACGGATAGCTAGTTATGTCAGTGAGTTAAGTTAGCTGTCTAGCCAGCTGGGTAGCTAGGTTGATAGCTAGTTAAGTCAGCTGGCTATCCTGATGGATATCTAGTTAATTCAGCTAAAAAAGAAAGCTGGTTAGTCAGCTGGCTAGTTAGGTGCCTGGCAAGTTAAGATGGCTCATTATCAGGCTGGTCTGGTAAGTGGCTAGCTAGATAGATAGGTGGCTAAATAGTAAGCTTGCTATTCAGCTAGCTAGTTAAGTCAAATATGTCATCAGCTAGCTAGTCAGCTAGATCAAGTCAGCTAGCCAGCTAAATAGCCAGCTGGCTACCTACTTAAGTAACCTAGTTAAGTTAGCTGGCTAGACAGCTGGCTAACTAGGTAGCTAGCTAGTTATGTCAGCTCTACAGTCAGCTTGCTAGCTATTTAAGACAGCTAGTTAAGACAGTTGGTTTCCCACTGGCTAACTAGATAGCGAACTAGTTAAGTCAGTTGGATATTCAGTTGGCTAGCTATTTAAGTCAGCTAGTTAATTCATCTGGCTTCCCAGCTGTCTAGCTAGGGAGCTAGGTAGTTAAGTCAGCTGGCAAGTCACCAGGCCAGCTAGTGTTGTCAGCTAGTTATGTCAGCTCACTAGCCAGCTGGCTAAATTGTTATGTCAGCTAGTTGAGTGAGCTGATTAGCCATAAGGTCAGCTGGTTAACTCAGCTAATTAATTCAAGTAGTTAGCCAACTGGCTAGCTAGGTCACTCACTAGTTTAGTCAGCTGACTATCCAGCTGGATACCTGGTTAAGTCTGCTGGTTAATTCAGCAGGCTAGCCACCTGGCTAGGTTGGTAGCTAGCTAATTAAGTCAGCTGCTTAGATGGATGCCCACCTAGTAAAGTCAGTGAGATAAGTGAGCTGGTTAGACGAATGGCTAGCTAGGTGGCTAGCTAGTTAAGCCAGCTGGCTAGCTAGATGGCTATCTAGTCAACTCAGCTAGTAAAGTCAGCTTGTTAGCCGGCTGGTTAGTAAGCTGGTTAGCAGGCATTTCAGGTAGGTGGCCAACTAGTTAAGCCGGCTTGCTAGCTGGCTGACCAACAGGGTGGCAGGCTAGTTAAGCCAGCTGGCCATTCAACTGTCCAGCCAGCAGGTTGCCTAATTAAGCCAGCTGGATAGCCAGCTGGCCAGCCCACTACTTGACTAGCTGGCTCCCTAGCCAGCTAGTCAGCCAGGCACCTAGTTAGTTAAGCCAGATGGCTAGCAGTCTAGCCAAACATGCAACTAGCTACTTAAGTCAGCTGGTTAGCCAGATTTCCAGTCAACTTGTTAATCAGCTTGTAAAGACAACTAGCTATCCAACTAGCTAATTAAGTCAGCTAGCAACTCAGCTAACTATTCAGCTAGTTAAGTCAGCTAGTTATACAAGATAGGTAAGTCAGCTAGCCCGCAAACTAGCCAGTTAGCTAGCTAGTTAAGTCAACTAGCTAGAGAGCTAGATAGCTCTTTTGCTATCTAGTTATGTCAGATAGATAGCCAGTTAGATAATCAGCTAGCTAGTTAAGTCAGCTAGCAAATCAGCTAGTTATTTAACTAACTAGTCGGTATCACCTCAGATAGCTGGTCGTCTAACTTGTGGCCTTGCTTGCTTTCCATCAGTTCAGCTTATTAGTCGGCTTTCTTGCCTGCCAACCAGTCAACAAATGAATCGGCTCACTCATCAGCCAGCAGGTCAACTAACTTGTTGGCTCACTCACAGGTTAGCTAGCTGTTCGGCTTGCTAGCCAGCCGACTAGTTAAGTCAGCTCAACCGCTGGCTCACCCACCACCTGATGAGTTAAGGCAGCTCACCAGTCACATCACTTGCCGGCCAACTAGTTAAGTTGGATTGCGGGTCAGCTCACCTGCCGGCCTATAAGTTAAGTCCTCTGACCAGTCAGCTCACTCGCCAGCCAACTAAAGTCAGCTGACCAGTCAGCTCATTCACCGACTGACTAGTTAAGTCAGCTGACCTGTCGGCTCACTCACCAGACAATTAGTAATGTCAGCTCACTTCTCGGCTCACTCACAGGTTTACTAAGTAAATTAGCTAACTGGTCAGGTACCTAGTTGGCCAACCAGTAAAGTTAGCTAACCAATCAACTGAACATTCGGACAACTTGTCAGCCGACTAGTTAGCTCAGTTAACTAGTTGGCAAAAAGTTAGACCATCAAACTAATCGGCCAACTAGTTAGGTGAGCACACCAGCCATCCAAATAGTTAAAAGAGCTGACTAGTGGGCCAACTCTTCAGTCAACTATCTAACCCAGCTAACTAGTTTGCAGACTAGTCAGTGAACTTGTTAAGCCAGCTAAAAAGTCAGTAATGTAGTCAGACAACGTGTTAAAACAGCTAACTATTCTGCCAATTCATCAACCAAGTTAAGTCACCTAGCTAACTCATTAAACTACTAGTTAAGTCATATAGTTAACTCACTTACCAACTAGTTAAAAGAGATGGCTAACTCATTTACCAACTCGTTAAGTCGGCTATCTATCTCGTTAGCCAACTAGTTAAGTCAGCTAGCTAAGTCAGCTAGCTAACCAGCTTGCTAGCTAAGTCAGGTAGCTAACTCAGCTAACTCACGATATAGCTAAATTTTTTAATCAGGTACTTAAGTCTGTTAACTAACTAGTCAGCTAATTAGTTATGAGAACTAGTTATTCAGCTAGATAAGTTGTTAACTAACTATTTAATTCAGGTAGCTAAGTCAACTAGCTAACTAGTTAAGTCAACCAGTTAAGTCAGCTACCTAAGTAGTTGTCACTTACCTAATTAAGATAGTTAAGTCAACTTTCTAATTGAGTCAGCTGGTTAAGACTTCTAGCTACCTAGTTAGCTAATGGGGTAAGTCAGAAAGTTGATTCAGGTAGTTAGGTAGTTAACTAACTGTTTAAGTCAGCTGGTTGAGTCAGCTAGCTAGCTTGTTATCAAACGGTTTGAGTCAGCTGGTTGAGTAGGCTAGCTATCTATTTGGCTAACGAGTCAAGTCAGTTGCTTGAACCACCTAGGAAGCTCGTTAGCTAACAAGTTAAGTCGGAAGACTAAGTCAGCAAGATAGTACATTTCATAATGAGTACGCTAACTAGTTAGCTAGCTGGTTAAGTCAGCTAGCTAGCTAGGCTGCTAACTATTCAAGTATGCTTGTTAGCTATGTTGCAATCTAGTTAGCTCACTGTTTATATCAGCTGGCTAGCGAGGTAGCGATCTAGTTAGCTAACTATATAAATCAGCTGTCTGGATAGTAGCTAGCTAGGTAATTCAGCTAAATAAGTCAACTGGCTAGGCAGCTGGCCACCTAGGTAGTGAGGTAGATAAGTCAGGTGGCTAGCCAGTTGGCTAGCTGTTTAATTCAGCTAGTTAAGAGAGCTAACTATCTGGGGCTGGGAAAACACCTCTTATCAACAGGGTGTCTGAATGAAACGTAATTGTACACCTAACCCTTAACTGTACCCCACAAAACTATAATAAAAATACTGATTAGTTATTAAAAAAAAAAAAGAGAGCTAACTAGCCCACTGGCAAGGTAGGTAGCTAGCTAGTTAAGAAATCTAGCTAGTTAACTAGCTAGGTAACTCTAGCCTGCTGGATAACGGGTTAGGTAACTGTCTAGCCAGCTTACTTAACTAGCTAGTTACCCAGAGAGACAACAGGCTAGCCAGCTGATATAGCTCGCTTACCTAGCTAGCTAGTTAAGACATCTAGATAGCTACCTGACTAGCTAGTGATGTCTTCAAGTTAAGTCAGCTGGCTATCCATCTGGCTAGCTGGTTAAGTCAACTGGTTTAGTCAGCTGTCTAGCCAGCTGGTTAGGTAGGTACCTAGCTAGATAAGTCAGCTTGCATGCTAGCAGGCTAGCTATACAAGTCAGCTAGTTAAGTCAGCTGGCTAATCTGCTGTCTGGATAGGTAGGTAGCTAGTTAAGTGAGCTGGCAAGCCAGCTTGCTAGTGTAAGAAAGCTAGGCAAGTCAGTTTATTAGCCAGCTTGCTAGATAGGGAACCAGTTAGTTAAGTCAGCTGGCTAGCCAGCTGACTAGCTGGTTAAGTCAGCTTGTTAAGTCAGGTGGAAGCCAGCTGGGTAGCTTTTTAAGTCAGCTCATTAAGTCAGGTGGCTCTCCAACTGGTAGTTAGTTAAAAAGCTAGTTAAGGCAGATGGCTATCCATCAGGCTAGCTTGTTATTTCAGCTAGTTCTCAGCTGGTTAGCTAGGAAACTAGCTATATTTTAGCTAGTTATGTCAGCTAGCTAGCTAGTTAAGTCAGCTAGTTAAGACAGCAGGGTAGTTATATCGTTAACTACATAGCCAGATAGTTAAGCCAGGTAGTTAAGCCAGCTTGCTAGCTAGGGAGCGAGCTAGTTAAGTCAGTTAGAGAAGTCAGCTTGCTAGCTTGTTCATTAAGCGAGCTATATCAGCTGGCTAGCCAGTTGCCTCTCTGGGTAGCTAGCGTAGTTAAGTCAGCTGGCAAAACAGTGGGTTACGTAGGTAGTTATCTAGTTAACTCAGCTGTCCATCCAGCTGTCTAGCTAGGTAAGTAGGCAGTTAGGTCAGCCTGCTATCCAGCTGGCTAGCTACATAAGTCACCTAGTTAAGTCAGTTGGCTAGCCAGCTGCCTATCTGGTTAGCTAACTACTTAAGTCAACTGAATAGCCAGCTGCCTAGCTAATTAAGTCACATAGTTAAGTCAGCTCGCTAGCCAGCTTGTTAACTAGGTAGCTAAGTAATTAATTCAGCAGCCAAGCCAGCAGTATACGTCAGTACTAGCTAATAAACTCAGCTGGCTGGCCACCTGGCTATCTAGAGATGTAAGCTAGTTAAGTCAGCTGACTAGCCAGCTGGCTAACTCGTTAGTGCAGCTTATTTAGTCAACTGGCTAGCAAGCTGGCTAGCTGGATAAGTGAACTAGTCAATTCAAGTGGCAAGCCTACTGGCTAGCTGGGTAGCTTCATATTTAATTCACCTGGCTAGCCAGCTAGCTAGCTGGTTAAGTCAGCTAGTTAAGTCAGCTGGCTAGACACCTGTCTATGTAGGTAGCTAGCTAATTAAGTCAGCTGGCTAACCAGCTGGTTAACTAGCTAAGTCAGCGTGTTAAATGAGCTGGCTAGATGGCTTGCTAGCTAGGTAACTTGCTAGTGAAGCCAGCTGGCTAGTCAGATGGTTATCTAATTAAGTCAGCTAGTTAAGTCAGCTGGTTAGCCTGCTGGTTAGCTAGAAGTCTGGCATGTTAAGAGGGCTGGTTAGCAGGCTGGTTAGTTAGGTGGCCAAATAATTAATCCAGCTCTCTAGGCAGCTGAACACCAGGTTCGCTGACTAGTTTAGCCAGCTTTATATCCCACTGTCCAGCCAGACTGCTGGCTATTTAAGCCAGCTGGCTAGCCAGGTGGCCAGTCCCCCAGCTAGTTAACCAGCTGCCTAGCCAGCTAGAAAGCCAGGTAGGTAGTTATTTAAGACAGTTGGGTAGACGTCTAGCCAACAAGGTAGCTTGCAAGTTTAGTCAGCTGGCTGGCCAGGTAGTCAGCCATCTAGCTAATCAACTAGTTAATTCAGCTAGCTATCCAGCTAGCTAGTTAAGTCAGCTAGCAAGTCAGCAACCTATTCGGCTAGCTAGTTAAGTCAGCTAGCTACTCAGGTTCCTTGTCAAATAGCTCATTAAATCAGTTAGCTAGTCAGCTAGATAATTAAGTCAGCTTGACAACTAACTAGTCTGTTAGCCAGCTAGTTAAGTCAGTTTGCTAGACAGCTACATAGCTTGTAAGCTAGCTAGTTACGTCAGCTAGATAGCTAGCTAGTTAGTAAGCTAGATAGTTAAATCAGCTAGTAAACCAGGTAGTTACTTGGCTAACTAGTCTGCTATCAAATCAGCTAGCTGGTCATTTAACTAGTGGGCTCACTCACTTTCCAGCAGGTCAGCTAAATATTTGGCTCGCTCGCCTGCCAACCGGTCAGCAAACTTGTCGACTTGCTCACAGGCCAACAGGTCAGCGAACTAGACAGCATGCTCAACAGTCGACTAGTTAATTCAGCTCACAGGTTGGCTCACTCACTGGCCGAATAGTTACGGCAGCTCAAACATCTCCTCACTCACTGGCCGACTAGTTAAGTCGGCTCATTGGTCTGCTCACTCACTGGCTGACTAGTTAAGTCTGATTAGTCGGCTCACTCGCCAACCGACTAAATACAGCTGGCCAGTCATCTCACACTCTGGATGACTAGTTAAGTCAGATGATAATTTGACTCACCTACCGCCTGACTAGTTAAGTCAGCTGACCAATCGACTCACTCACCGGTGAACTAGTTAATTCAGATGTCCAGTTGGCTCACTAGCCAGTTGACTAGTTAAGTCATCTAACCTGCTGACTCACTCAGAGGCTGACTAGTTTAGTCAGCATACCGGTCAGCCTACTAACCGTCCAACTATTTAAGTTAGCTAACCAATCGGCCGACTAGTGGGCCAACTTTTCAGTCATAATTTGGTCAGCTAACTAGTCGGCCAACAAGTGAGGTCAGCTAACTAGTCATCCAACTAATCGGATGACTAGTTAAGTCAGCAAATTAGTCAGGCAACTACTTAACAGAATTAACTAGTGGGACAACTCATCAGTCAACTAGTTAACCCAGTTAAATAGTTGGTCGACTATTCGGCCAACATTTTATGCCAGAAAGCAAGTCAGCTGAGTAGTCAGACAATGTATAAAACCAGCTAAATAGTCGGTCGACTTGTCAGCCAGCAAGTTAAGTCACATAGTTAAATCCTTAGCCAACTAGTTAATTCAGCTAGTTATCTCGTTTGTCAACTAGTTAAAACAGTTAGCTAACTCATTAATCAACTTGTTAAGTCAGGTAGCTATCTCGTTAGCCAACTAGTTAAGTCAGTTAGCTAAGTCAGCTAACTAACCAGCTAGCTAGCTAAGTCAGCTAACAAAATCAGCTAGCTCACTTTTTAGCTATTTAAGTCATCTACTTAAATCTGTTCCTGACTAGTTAGCTAATTAAGTCAGCTTCTTATACAGCTATTTAAATAGTTAGCTAACTATTCAACTTACATAGTTTAGTTTGCTAGCTAACTAGTTAAGTCTGTCAGGTAAGTCAGCTAGTTAAGTCAGTTTTCTAATTTTGTCAGCTGGTTAAGACAGCTAGCTAGATAGTTAACTAGTGGGTTAAGCTGGCAGGTTAAGTCAGATAGTTAGCTAGTTAACTAATGTAGTAAGGCAGCTGGCTGACTCTGCTACCTAGTAAATAAGGAAATGGTTTTAGTCAGCTGGTCGAGCAGGCTAACTAGCTAGTTAGCTAACGAGTTGTCAACTGATGAGTCAGCTAGCTACCTAGCGAGCTAATGATTTAAGTCAGCTGGTTGTGTCAGCTATATAGCTAATGAGCTAATGTGTTAAGTAAGTTAATTAAGCCACCTAACTGATACGTTAGATGAGTAAGCTAACTAGTTAGCTAGCTGGTTAAGTCACCTAGCTAGCTAGGCCGCTAACTATTTAAGTCAGCTGGCTAGCTAGGTAGCTAGCCAGTTAGCTAAACCTTCAAGTCTGCTGGTTAGCTAGGCAGCTAGCTAGTTAAATCAGCTGACTAGCCAGCTGGCTTGCAAGGTAGCGAGCTAGTTAAGTCAGTTTGATAAACAGCTGGCAAGCTGGTTAATTCAGCTAGTTATGAGAGTTGGCAAGTCAACTGACAAGGTAGGCAACTAACTAGTTAAGTCAGCTATACAGCTACCTGGCTAGCTAGTGATGTCAGTGAGTTAAGTCAGCTGGCTCTCTGACTGTCTAGCTGATTAAGTCAGCTAGTTTAGTCAGCTGTCTGGCCACCTGGCTAATTAGGTAGCTAGGTAGATAAGTCAGCTTGCCAGCCAGGAGACTAGGAATTCAAGTCAGCTAGTTATGTCAGCTGATATGCCTGCTGGATAGGTAGGTAGGTAGCTGGCAAAATGAGCAGGCTACTCAGCTTGCTAGCTTAATTTAGCTTAAGTCAGCTGGCTAGCAAGCTGGCTAGATAGAGAGCCAAGTAGTTTAGTCAGCTGACTAGGCAGCTGACTAGCTGTTTAAGTCATCTAGTTAAGTCAGCTGGCAAACAGCTGGCTAGCTAGTTAAGACAGCTCATTAAGTCATTTGGCTATCCAGCTGGTTAGCTAGTTAAAAAAGCTAGTCAAATCACATGGCTATCCTTTTGGCTAGCTAGTAACTTCAGCTAGTTAAATCAGCTGGCTAGCTAGGAAGCTAGCTATATAAGTCAGCTAGTTATGTCAGCTATCTAGCTAGTTATGACAGCTAGTTTAGTCAGCTAGCTACCAAGATAGTTAGCTAGGTAGCTAGCTAGTTGAGCCAGCTTGTAAAGCCATCTGGCTAGCTAAGTAGCTAGCTGGTTAATTCAGCTAGTTAAATCAGCTTGCTAGTTAATTAAGTCAGCGAGTTTACTCAGCTGGCTAACGAGCTGCCTAGCTGTGTAGCTAGCTCATTAAGTAAACTGTCTAGCCAGTTAGTTAGCTGTTAAGTAACCTTGTTAAGTCAGCTCACCAGCATCTGGATAGCTAAGTAACGAGGTTGTTAAGTCAGCTGGTAAGACAGCAGGCTATGTAGGTAGCTATCTAGATAAGTGAGCTTGTTATCCAGCTGACTAGCTAGATAGTTAGGCAGTTAAGTCAGCCTGCTAGATAGCTGGCTACCTGATTAACTCAACTAGTTAGGTCAGATGGCTAGCCAGCTGGCTGGCTAGGTAGGAAGTTATTTAAGTTAGCTGGCTATCTAGCTTGCTAGATAGTAACCTCTGCTAGATTATTCAGCTGGCTTCACAGCTGGCTGGCTAGGTAGCTACCTAGTTAAGTCAGCTGGCAAGTTAGCTAAAGTGCTGGTTCAGTCAACTAGTTAATTCAGCTGGCCATCCAGGTGGCTAGCTAATTATGTCAGATAGTTAAGTCAGCTGACCAGCCAGTTAACTAGCCAGGTAGCTAGCTAGTTATATCAGCTCGTTAACTCAGCTGGAGAACTAGGTAGGTAGCTAGTTAAGTCAGCTAGATAGCTGGCTAATTCAATCCATTAAATAAGCTTGCTAGCCAGCTACCTTTGAGGGCAGCTATCTAGTTAAGCCATCTGGCTAGCTAGGTAGCTAGCTAGTTAAGTCATTTAGTTAAGTCAGCTTTCTAGCCAGCTGCAAAGCAGGGTAGCTAGCTAGTTAAATCAGCTGGCTAGCCAGCTGGCTAGCTAGTTAAGTCATACAGTTCAGTCAGCTTGCTGTCCAGCCTGTTAGCTAGGTACTTAGGTAGTTAACTCAGCTGACAAGCCAGCGGGTTATGTAGGTAGGTAGCTAGTTATGAGAGCTAGCTAGCCATGAGGCTATCTTGTTATATCACCTAGTTAAGTCAACTGGCCTTCGAGCTGTCTAGATAGGTAGCTAGCTAGTTAAGTCAGTTTTCTAGACAGCAGGCTACTTTGTTAAGTCAGCTAGTTAAGATAGCTGTCTAGGCTGCTGGTTATCTAGGTAGCTAGACAATGAAGTCAGCTGTCTATCCAGGTGGCAAGCTAGTTAATCAGCTAGTTAAGTCAGCTGGCTAACCAACTGGCTAGCGAGTTAAGTCAGTTCATTAAGTCAGTTGTCTAGCCAGCTGGCTAGCTATTAAAAAGCTAGTTACATCAAATGTGTAGACAGCTGGCTCACTAGCTATTTTAGCTAGTTAAGTCAGCCGCTAGCAAGGTAGCTAGCTAGTAAATTCAGCTAGATATGTCAGCTTGTTGGCTAGTTAATTCAGCTAGTTAAGTCTGCTAGCTATATGATAGCAAGCTAGGGAGCTAGCTAGTTGAAGCAGCTAGTTAAGTCAGCTGACTAGGTAGGTAGCTAGCTAGATAAGTCAACTATTAAGGTAAGCTGGTAGCTAGTTAAGTCACCTAGTAAAGTCAGCCCACTGGCCAGCAGGTTAGCTAGGTAGTTAGGTAGTTAAGCCCACTGGAAGCCAGTGGGTTAACTATGTAGGTAGCTAGTTAAGTCAGCTGGCTATCCAGCTGTCTGTCTAGGTAGCTAGCTAGTTAAGGCTCCTGGCTAGCCAGCTGACTTCTTAATTAAGTCAGCTAGTTTGTCAGTAGTCTAGCCTGATGGCTAGCTACGTAGCTAGACAATTAAGTCAGCTGGCTAACCAGCTGGCTAGCTAGTTAAGTCAGCTTGTTAAGTCAGTCTGCTAACCAACTTGCAAGCTAGGTAGCTAGCTACTTATGTCAACTGTATAGCCATCTGACTAGAGAGTTAAGTCATCTAAATAAGTCAGCTGAATAGCCTGCTGGCTAGCTATTTAGCTTGCTATTTAAGTCAGCTGGCTAGACAGCTTATCTATTAGTCAACTAGATAAGTCACCTAGTTATTTCAGCTGAATAGCCAGCTGGATAGCTATGTAGGAAGCTACTTAATTCAACTGGTTATGAAGCAGGTCAGCTAGTTAAGAAAGCTAGTTAAATAAGCTGTAGTCAGCTGGCAAGCTAGGTAGTGACCTAGTTGTCAGGTGGCGGGCCAGATGACTAGCTAATTAAGTCAGCTTGTTAATTCAGCTGGCTATCCAGGCCTCTAG
>NW_007260740.1:0-12911 GCF_000164805.1 Carlito syrichta
GATCTCAGAGTCCACCCAGCTGCCTCTGTTCATTCTGTCATTCAACAGACATTCATTAGCCTTACATGCTCCCTGAAACAAGACAGTGTATAAAGTGCTTTGACACAAACAAACAAGGATGCTGCCATAGTAAGTGACTGCTGAGATGTGAGCATCAGGGGAGTGGAGAATAAACAGGGTGTTGAGGGAGAGAGACTTCAACAGAGAAGTCAGAGAAGGACTCTCTGAGAAGGGTTATTTGAAATGAGATGTGAAAAGACTAAGCGGTTTGGCAGAAGTCAAGGTCTGGCAGAAGTGTTCAGATCAGAGGAGACAGCAAGTATGAGAGCTCTGAGGCAGTACCCAGAGTTCGGCCTATTGAAGGAATTATGAACACGAGGAGAAAGATTTAAAAAAATAGAGGTCAAAACTAGTCTCTACTCCTCGGGGAATGAAGTCATCTTTCTTTATAAAAATAGACTTCAACTTTCTTGAATCCTGTACTGCTCTTCAGCTATGCCTTGCATAGCTGGAATGTCATTCACCCTTTCAGCCATCTGAGTTTACCATACCCTAGTCCAGAATATTTGTGTCCTTCAAAGACCTGTTCAGTTGCTGCCACCTCCAGACAGCTGACCGTGATCATCCCAGATGGAAGCAATCTCTCTGCTCCCTAAGCTATCCGAGCCCATTCTCGTCACCTTCGGAATGGAGGATACACCCTTTATCTTGTGTATCTTCTTTAGCCTGTCATCTCTCCCTCACTCCTGCCCCAGTCCGAAGACTGATTCCACTTCTGATTTATCCAGAAGCCCCTTGTCCTCTTGCTCAGTGTGAAACCTGCATTTTGCACAAAACCAGGGCTCAAAGCAGATTTAATGAAGAGGTAGTTATTTGCACTCAATCCATTTCAATAAGAATAACAACAGTAAAAACAAACCAAAAACAAAGCACTCACATACCGTCATTGAAACAACAAGCAAATCCATCAGCTCTCTGTCTCTGAGTGTATTTTTGATTTTCTCATAATGGTTGCTGCTTGTTCACCTTTGAAAGAACGTTATCTCAATCGAAATAAAACATATCAACCCTGTCAGTTTGGGGAAAGCCAAGTCATTTGTTGACAAAGAATGATCAGCATAGCCAGAAATGAAGACCCCAGGGAAATAAAATACTATAGTTTTAATATATTTGAACAGTCACTTGGGAGCAGTGAGGTAAAAAAGAACAAAAGGCGGGAAGATGAAATACGGAGGACAGATAAAAAGCACCGGTGATTTAGGTGGTTGGCCGCTAGCTGCGTTCAGTGGTTTGTGGCAATGTGGCAATGTGCTCTCCGTGTCTGGCCTGACTTCTCCAAGCCTGTGGACCCTTCCCAAAAGACTTTATGGGCAGAGACCCTACCATTTGCTGACTGCCAAAGCGGGCATCATCCTGTTTTCACAAATGCTGAAATGACCTGCTGTTCCAGAGCTGCCAAGGCCTTGAGAGGGAGAGTACCAACTTAGGGACTGGATGGCTTGGGCTTCATTGCTAGCTCTACCCTCTTGCTGCATACCCTAAGCAAATTGTCCTCCTGAGCCTTGCTATCCAGTGGTAATAAGAATAATTCTTTCTTTAAAGTGTTGTTATGAAGGAGAACTAAGTCCACACACGTATAAAATACTTAGAATTACACCAGGTATACAATCAGCAGTCAGTATGTGTCCACTGAGTATTCAGAGAGGTTAGGTAACCTGCCCAAGGCTGGCAAGTGGTAGGGTAATGAATGGAATTCAGGTGTGTTGAAGGTCAAACTCTACTGGAGTTAGCACTGCACTTGAAGTGGGAAAACCAAATTAGATGAGCTAAATTAGAGAAAACCTTCTAACTTAGCTCCACACTCTCTCAAGCATCATTGAATGGGTAGGCCGTTTTCTTAGTCTCTCTCCTTTCTTGCTTGTCTGAGTTATAATCCTTTGCTGATAAGCAGGTTTCCAGCATGGGATGCAGTCAGAGCCCTCCAGAAACGGGGCTGTGAGTGGGAGGGTCAAGTGTGTCTGTTCCCTCTTCTGGATATCTGTTGTTTTTTTCTTCCAGTGTATAATTTTTTTCTCTTTCCTTTTTTGCCTTTTACTTTTTTTTATTTTAAAGATATGGGGTACAATTCAGGGTTAGGTATACAAATGGTCATTATGCAGGTGCCCTCGTGGATGAGGTGTGGCCTCCTCCCCTGGTAGATTCCCACAACTGCCAATCCTGCCTTCCCCACCCCCAGCAGTTTCCCTCAACTGCCGATCCTTTTCTTATAGTGTTATGATAATTGTTCAAGGTCCGTTTATGAGTGAGAACATGTCTTCTGGATATTTGGAATGAAGAATTCAGGAATCTCAAGGGCTGGCATGGGTATCATAGTTTTTAGAGGATGTTTCAGATGAGATAAAACTTATCAAACAAAGGGTGACAGTGTGTCTTCAGAGACGTTTCCACTCATCTCCCAATCACCACCACCACCTTACTCCATCTCTCTTAAGGAAGGGAGCTAGGCTTTGTAGGTTCTATGGACCATGTGATCACGGTATGTCAGTATCAGAGGGCCAGAGGTGTAGGTGATTGCATGTAAGTGATTCTTGGAGTTGCCTCTGGTTTGGCTCTCTGATTCTGATATGGTGTTATCACGTGGTCCGTAGAGTCTCCGCCAATTCGGACACACCTGGGGCCACAATGGTGCTTGTGAAATCCACCTACATAGGAGTCGTTCTCCTGATGTTTTCAGCCCCCCCAAAACCTGCCTTGTGAAACCATTCCTCCCACTATGTTCTTGCTGTTAACCTTGCAACATTGTGCTGTAATTGCTTATTTCCCTATTTGTCTTCCTCCCTAGTTGAGTTCCCAAGGGCAAAGGATGTATTCAGTAAAGGGCAGTGATTAGGATATCTGACTTTGAGGGTTAAGTATATGCAAAACGGGCCTTGAGTTGGCCATAACCTCTCCCTTCTGACCTCATTCAGCTAGGTGAACTGTGTCCTATAACATCCATGTTTGGGGGCAGTCTTAATCTTGAACAGACAAGTTTCCCCAAAACTGCAAACTGTGACATGAATGTGCATACTACGTATGAAGAACTCGAAGCTTTGCTTAGATTTGTCAGTGGGGGAGAGGGCAAGAACATGGTTTTAAAAGAAGTAAGGAATTTTTTCTGTAATTGGTTAAAATTAAGTGTATGAAGAAATTCTGGGTTCCACGTGACACTTTTTACAGTAAAGGAAAAAAAAGGATACTATATTCTTGATTTCTATACTAGGAGAGTCATTTTTTATATCTCTTTTATGCTTTTCCAGAACAAATTCACTTAATGTATTGTTTCCTCTATTTCTTAAAAACATTTTCCTCCACAATCATCCCTGATATAAAACTCGTGTTTCAAGAACTCTAATAAGCACTTGAAAGCACATGAGCTCGTTTAATCATCATTCTAATTCTCCAAGTAAGCATTAGCATCTCCCCATTATACAGAGAAGGAAACAGAGACTTACAGCTAAGATTGGTTCTAAAGCTGTCTGCCTGTGCTTATAACCTCTGTGCTAGATTGTCATTGCCTTTGCTAAACTCCCCAAGCCATTGTTTGGCTTGTAAAACATCTAGGTCTAGCGATTTCAGAATTCTCCTTAAGAATCGGTTAGTGTCACATGGATATAGATCACCCTGAGGCTCACAGGTTGGGTTCATTTTGAGTCAGAATGTTAACTTTCCCAAAAAGCGGGTCTTGCTTTTATGAACCGATTTTGCAACACCGGTTAAATGACATCCCATACAACACTATTCAAAGGCTTCATGAATATATACTAAATTTTCAGGTAAAGAGAGAGAAGAATGCTCTAAGAATATTTTAATACATCAAGGATTCTAATAAAAACATGAAACCACATGGAAAGTGAGAAAAAAATTGCTTTCTAACACTTGAAAGGCCAATGCATACCAAACTAATATTTAAAAAGAAAGAGAAATGGAGCTCAGTTAGATGCAGATTCTTCCCTGCTTTTGGAAACTCTGCTCTGAGGTGTTCAACTGCATAACTGAGTTCTAGAGTGGAGGAAAGGCCAGAGCCTTTGGCATCAAGTAGGCGTTTGAATTTAAGCTCTCGAATGCCTTAGCTTCCTGATAGCTTAATTTACTCATCTATAAAATTAAGATGATACTCATCTATCTTACAAGGTTGTCATGAAGATACAATAGCAGCACTCTATAGATGATCAATGAGCATTGATAATCTTCCTTCCTTCCTTTAGAATTTTCCTTCTCATTTGGCATAAGACTAGAGTGGCTGTATTTTAGTGGCCAGTTTGTTTATGAGTCACAAGAAGCTCCTGAGAATTATCGTAGACCCTCCTAAGAATCCAATACTGGCATTTCCAAAGCATATCAAACCAGAAAAAGACTGAGAAAGAAATTCTGCAACGTGGAACATCCTTCTCTAACAAAACGAAGATGGACAGCAAAATTTAGCATAATATTTTGGGTGTCTTTCTAAATACCCAATACTCATGTCCTATGAACCACCACATCTAACTTTAGAAATTTTTCTTGACAAGAGATAATTGTCATTTAAAAACTGTCATGACTATGCAGAAAGAATGTTGATGGCAACATAGTTTATATGAGTCTAATTCATTGTTGGACTATTGATTGGAAATCAACTAATCGTTTACCTGTGGGAAACTGGGTAAATAAATTACACACTGTCAATATAACAGGGGGGCCTTATGATTATGATGATGTCGAGGAAATTTAGTTTAAATGTTATTTTATCGCATATACATTAAGCTTAAGATGTAGACTAGAAAATATTATGCTCAGGCTGACTCTTCTTTGTGTGTCAAAAGCAATAATATGAGTATAGAATACATACTCATACACACAAAATGAGGATGGTGAGAACACACTGATATGTCTTTTCATCTATGTGCTTTGTATAAGTGCTTTTCACGGTCTCTGTACAAAGTTTGTGTTGATTTAGTAATCAAAACAGAAGTCATTAAAAAGTAAGAAGTCATTAAAAAGTAAGAAGTAACAGAAGTCATTAAAAAATAAGAAGTCATGATCATTCACGACACACATAACCATGTCTTAACCTTCCTTGTTCTTTTTCCCAGGCCAAAACCACATGGATATGCCTCAATTTCCATTAACAGGCAACTTGAGGTAAAGAACTCAGTGACATTTTGAATTTTCCATTTAAGGTAAGACTGTTTTTGTTATCATACCCAGCTGACTAAGAGAGAAAACAAACCAGAGAGAAGCTGCTGATTTAGGCGATGCAAGGCTCCAAGATAGTAATTGTAACAATGCCACTTAGCCTTGGGATAGCATCTAGCGTCTTCAAAGCTGTCTCAGATATTGTCTATTTAAGCAAAGAGAGGACAGTGGGAGATTTAATCTAAGAAGCATGAGGGGTCTTTAGATGCCGAGCAGATGAGAGCAACAGAGAGGCGGTACGAAAAGCAGCCAAATGAGAAACTCAGTGCAAAGTCTGATACATCATGAGCTCATAGAGGTTCTGAGGGCTGAGAGCAAAATGCGAAAATTGGAAAGATTGAAAAGGGGGTAAACGAATAATGAAACCGGAATAAATGGAGCAGAGGAAGCTGCTGGAAAATTTAACAAAACCATATTGTTTCTAGAACACCATATGAATGCAGTGAACAATACTTTGTAAATATTTCAATGTAGATTAATTCCTGTGACCCTGGGACTCACATAATTCCAATAGTCTTAACATTGGGCCTTCTGCTCAGGATTACGGGCAACATTTATCTCTGTAATAGAGGGAAAGCATTAAGCATACATCACAGATGTTCTTGGGGGAAGCCTTAGAGGACTGCCAAGCACCTGCCCCATGATCTGATTTAAACGCACGGAGAAAACAAGTACCTCAAAGGCCATCAAAAGAGCAAGTCTCAGGTACCCTACGAGAGGAAGTTTATTCATCAGGAGCCTAGAGAAAACACTTAGGTAAAAAATGCTAATTTGGGAAACTGCAGTTCTTGGTGAATCCGAGTCTTGTTAACATTGGCCGACTTTACTCCATTACTTGCTCCAAATGGCCTTATTCTATAATATATATTAATTACTCCAATTTAGTGATATAAATAATACGTTCCCTTCATGTTCTTTCCAGAGTAGGCATAGAGGAGGTGTATTTGCTATGAGTCTTGAAGGGTGAAGCGAGGATCTGTCTATCTGTCTTTCAATAGAAGCAGGGAGAGAAATCCCAAAAAGGGAGGGGCAGGAGCCACATGCTGGAGAGCCAAAAGCCTAAGATGGGATTCCTGCTGTGCTGCAGTGGATGCAGGAGGCAGAGGTTTTGTGCAGTTCCGTTTTCCAAGACTTGCACAGTCTCTTTCAGCAGGTTTAAAGACATGCAGTAAGACACTTCTTTGTCCCTTCTGAAAACAGGCATCTCAACACCCGGATTTTCCCCCCTTCAAAAATGTTCATTTCAACAATGAAAATACAGCTGCCAGTGGCCAGTAGGAACTTTCTGGCCTCGCAGTGTTTTGTACATGTAAAGATTTGAAAATCATCAAATATGGTAAACACACCTGTGGGCTTTGGTTATCCTTTGGTGACACCTGCAGGCCTTACTGCATGCTTTTAGTGCTTTGCTCATCAAAAATCATCCAAGAGTCAGATTCCAATCTCTCTGCTTGGAATGTTGCTTGCTGCATTTCTGAGCTCTGTTTTGATCCAGCAGTGGTGGGAGAGGTGTGTGTGGGGAGAAGGCCGGCTTGCGTCGCCGCCCGCAGTGGCAGGTACATTCTGAGACTATTCAGGGTGGTTTATGAATTAAATATGAAGAGCTTAGTTTTGGCAAGATGCCCTGCTGGGTCTTCAAGAGTCTTTGGTTGTCATAATCATAGTCTATTTTATCTTTCTTTCGTCTCATTATTTTTCTTTCTTTCCTCATATTTCCTTCCTTTATTTATGTATTTATTTGCTCGTTTCTTTTATGCACAACCACTAACGTTCTTTGATGCTGTGGATCATGGGGGAGCATATATTGTGAGAGCCATAATTCAACTCACAACACCTGTTGTTGTTCTATTATTGCTCACATTTCCAATGTTGAGTAATAAATAAGTAAATAAATAAAAACCAGAGTCTGCAACACGTAAAGCAATATGTTGAAAGATACAGTTGAACACAGGGAATGGTTTATGAAGAATTCCCGTTACTGGTGGTGGGGTGTAAGCCTCTTCCTTGAGGTGAGGGTCCTAGGGAGGTTGTTTCCTTAATTTTTGGTTCACAAGACCAAAGTAATAGTTATACTACGAGGACTTACCATTTGAGCATTTTATTTTCGATTAAGTTAGTGAAGGGTGTAAGGATTAAAATAGTTAGGAAATATAGGATGAGGCTGCTTGTCCGATAGTGACGAATGGGTGTTCAACCGGTTGGCCTCCGATCCGTGTTAGTGTTAGTAGGTCAGCCACTAGAACTCAGAATAGGCATTGGCTAAGTGGTCGAAAGATTATACTTCATTGTTTAGATGTGTGGAGTGTTGGGATGATAGCGAGGATTAAGATGGATAGTACTAGGGCTAGGACGCTCCTAGTTTATGAGGGATGGACCGTAAGACTGCGTAAGCAAATAGAAAGTTTCATTCTGGTTTAATATGGGGTGGGGTGTTAAGGGGGTTGGCTGGGGTGTAGTTGTCTGGGTCCCCTAATAGGTCTGGTGTGAAGAGGACTAGGGTTATAAGAAGTAACATAAGGGCTACTACTCCTAGGATGTCTTAATTGTGAAGGAGGGGTGGAATGGAATTTGATCAGAGTCGGAGGAGATTCCTGATGGGTTGTTAGACCCGGTTTCGTGGAGGAATAGGAGATGGACGATTACAAGGGCTGTTACTATGAAGGGCAGGATAAAGTGGAAAGCGAAGAATCGTGTAAGGGTAGCTTTGTCAACTGAAAAACCCCCTCAAATTCATTCGACTAAATCGGTGCCAATGTAGGGAATAGCTGATAGGAGGTTGGTAATGACGGTAGCGCCTCAAAATGATATCTGTCCTCATGGAAGGACATAGCCTATGAATGCTGCTGCTATTATGGTAAATAATAAGAGGATGCCAATATTTCATGTTTCTAGGAAGGTGTAGGAGCCGTAATATAAGCCTCGGCCTACATGTATAAATAGGCGGATAAGGAATATAGAAGCCCCATTTGCATGTATATATCAAATAATTCAACCATCGTTTACATCTCGTTAGATGTGTGTTAGAGAGGAAAATGCGGTTGTTGTGTCTGATGTATAGTGTATGGCTAGGAATAGTCCTGTGATGATTTGAATTCCTAGACGAATTCCTAAGAGGGAGCCGAAATTTCATCATGCGGAGATATTGGAGGGTGCAGGGAGATCAATGAATGAATGATTAATAATTTTAAAAGGGGGTGAGTTTTTCATATGTTTGTCATTAAGTTCTCGTAGTTGAATAACAACGATGATTTTTCAGGTCATTAGTCATGGTTTAAGTCCATGTGGGAATTAATGACTTATGTTGTGTTTTTATTGAGTATAGTTTTTTTAATGGGCTTTATTGGATTTTCTTCAAAACCTTCTCTGACCTATGGGGGGTTGGGGTTTAATTATTAGTGGTGGGGTGGGGTGTGGGATAGTGTTGAGTTTTGGGGGAGTTTTTATTGGGTTGATGGTATTTTTAATTCATTTAGGTGGCATGTTAGTTGTGTTTGGATATACAATGGCTATAGCTACTGAGGAGTATCCAGAAGCTTGGGGGTCAAGCGTTTCTATTTGAGGGGTTTTGTCATTAGGGTTATTGTTAGAGTTGTTTGTGGTTGTGTGCATGGTGTATCATGGGGATATTGGATTTAAGAATTTGGAGAACTGGGTTGTTTTTGAGGGTGACATATTTAGTTTGTATGGCAGTGGCAGTTGATTAATAGGGGTTGCGGGTTGCTCTTTTTTGTCACTATTTTTATTGTAATTGCAATTACTCGAGGATTTTAGAGAATAAGGAATATCCAAGTGTAGTGGTAATCAGGAAGGATATAAAGTAGAGTTTAATTAGGGCTGACTGGTTAGAGGTGATTGTGGAAGCGGATGTATGGGCTTTGGCTGTGCTTTTTGGTATTGCTTTTTCTAGTCAGAGGAGGCCTAGAGTGAGGATGCTGTGTTTTGGCTGGCATGAAGCTTTATAAGAGGGTACAGGCGGTGAATTGTGACGGGGAAAAACCCTAGTGGATTGGAGAATAAAAGAGATTGGGTGGGGTGCTTTAATTTGAGATACTATGTGAGGTTATTAAATTCTATTGCGAGTATAAATCCTAAAATGGTAACAATGAGCGCTGAGAGTTTTAAGTATGAGGGTATAGTTATTTGTGGGGTTGTTATGGGAGAGAGAGTATTTGAGATGAGAAATCCTGCAAAAATACACCTAGGGCTAGGCGTTTAATAGGGTTTATTAGGAGGGGATTGTTTTCATGGATATTTGTTAAAGTTGGGAAACGAGGTTGGCCTAGGAGTGCGAAGAAGATAATATGGGTTCTATACACAGCTGTCAGGGATGCAGCAAATAGTGTGATAGAGAGGGCTCAGGCGTTGGTGTATGAAATGTTGGCAGCTTCAATAATAAGGTCTTTGGAGCAAAAGCCTGTAAGGAAAGGCATACCTGTGAGGGCAAGACTTCCAGTGAGTAGTGAGGAGGAAGTGAAGGGTATAGTTGTAAGGAGACCTCCTATTTTTCGAATATCTTGTTCATCGTTTAGGCTATGAATGATAGACCTGGAGCATATAAAAAGTATGGCTTTGAAGAAAGCGTGGGTGCAGATGTGTAGGAATGCTAGGCGGGATTGATTAATGCCAATAGTTACTATTATACGGCCTAATTGGCTAGAGGTGGAAAATGCGACAATTTTTTTAATGTCATTTTGTGTTAGGGTGCAGATCACTGTAAATAGAGTAGTGATAGCTCCTAAGCATAGTGTGATGGTTTGGATTGTTCCATTTATTTCTAAGAGGGGAGAAAATCAGATAAGTAGGAAAACTCCAGCTACAACTACAGTGCTTGAGTGAAGCAGGGCAGAAACAGGAGTTGGACCTTCTAGGCGGATGGGAGTCAGGGGTGGAGTCCAAATTGTGCAGATTTTCCTACAGCTGCTAGGAGGAGACCTAGGAAAGGGAGGGTGCTGGAGTTTATATTTGTAAATATTTGTTGGAGTTCTCATGAGTAAGTTAAGAACCATGCTATTGCTAAGACAAAGCCGAAGTCCCCAATGCGGTTGTAGAGAATTCCTTGGAGGGCTGCTGTGTTTGCGTCTGTTCATCCGTATCATCGGCCAATAAGGAGGAAAGATATAATGCCAACACCTTCTCATCCAATGAAAAGTTGAAATAGGTTATTGGCGGTAACTAGAATTAGTATAGTGATGAGAAGTAGAAGTAAATATTTGAAGAAGCGGTTTGTATTGGGATCTGAATGTGTATATCATATTGAGAACTCTATGATAGATCATGTAACGAAAATGCTACTGGTACAAAAATTATGGAGAAATAATGTATCTTGAAGTTTACGGAGAATTTTATAGTTTGGATAGTTATTCAGTGTCAGTTAGAAATAACTATTTCTTGGCCTATGTGTAAGAATATAATTGTTGGAAATAAGCTTGTTATAAATGCACAGGCGGTAGAGTTTTTCACATCGCTGGGGTAAGTGTAGTTGTATTTTTTAGTTGTTGTTATAATAAAGGGGGAAATTAGAAGTGTAAGTGAGAGAAAGATGGAAGATGAAAATTAATTTATTACTTTTATTTGGAGTTGCACCAATTTTCGGTTCCTGAGACCAACGGATCACTTCTATCCTTTAAAAATAAGAAAGCCATACGATTATGTATGGAGGCATGAATTAGCAGTTCTTGTGTACTTTCTTGATAAATAAGAATTTTTAAGTTTCTATTATTAGATTCGCAATCTAATGTTTTGTTTAAACTGTATTTACAGTATATATACCCTATAATTAGTTTGGGGTTGGTAGATAGTAGGATAAGAGGTAGTAGATGCATAATTATTCATGTATTTTCTCGAGTGAAGGGGGGTTTGATGCTGCTGATGTGATATGTATATTTTCCTCGTTGTGTTATAGTTAGTATATATAGGGAATGTAGAGCAGTGATGAGTATATTGATACCTATTAAAATAATAGTTAAGTGCGATCATGAGAAAGATACTATTATTACAGATAGTTCACCGATCAAATTAATGGTTGGGGGAAGGGCTAAGTTGGTTGGGCTAGCAAGTAGTCATCATGTTGCTGCAAGAGGTAGAAGAGTTTGAAGGCCACGGGCTGGGGCTGTTGTTCGGCTGTGAATACGTTCATAGTTTGCATTTGCTAGGCAGAATAATAAGGAAGAGGTGAGGCCGTGGGCAATTATGATAACGGTAGCTCCGATGAGCCTTCATGGGGTTTGAATAAGGATTGCTACGATAACAAGTGCTCTGTGACTAACTGAGCAATAGGCAATAAGCGATTTTAGATCTCTTTGGTGTAGGCAAATGGAAGTAGTTATCATTATTTCCCATAGAGAGAGCATTAGAAAAGGGTAGGCTATATATTCTGTTAAAGGGTCTAGGATGATCGTTATTTGTATCATCCCATACCCTCCGAGTTTTAGTAAGACTGCTGCAAGGACTGTAGAGCCTGCAACTGGGGCTTCGACATGGGCCTTGGGCAGTCATGAGTGAAGTCCATATAGAGGCATTTTTACTATGAAGGCTATTATACAAGCTAATCAGAGAATACCATTTGACCAAGAGTTGGGAAGATTTTGTATAGTGAGAGAATTAATTATTATGTTTAATGTTCCTAGGGAATTTGGGGTATAAGTGAGGGCAATGAGTAGGGGAAGTGAGCCGATTAGAGTGCAGAATAAAAAAATAGAGGCCAGTGTTGAGTCGTTCTGTTTGATTACCTCATCGTGTAATAATAATTAGGGTAGAGATTAAGGTTGCTTTGAATAGGATATAAAAGAGAATTACCTCTGTAGCAGTAAAGGTTATAATTAGGAAAGCTTGGAGTATAGTCAGTATGGAAATATATAGTTTTTTCCATACAATTGATTCTTTTGATAGATGATTTTGACTGACTAGAATTTTTAGAGGGAGTAATCAGGTGATCAAGATGAGTAGTGGTGTTGATAGTGAATCGGTGAAGAAAGTAAGTGAGAAGTTTGTGATATTATCATAAGGGTAACTTAAAAGGGAGAGGGCGATGGAGCTAATTTTTAGGCTATGGGTAGTAGTATTAATTCAAATAGTATGTTTTTTAGAACATCATGTCAGTGGTAGAATTATTAACGTTGGTAGAATAATTTTTAACATTGTAGGAGGTTTAGGTTTTGTGTATAATCTAGGCCATATGTATTTGATACCATTACTAGCAAAGCTAATCCTACAGCGGCTTCACAGGCTGCGAATACTAGAAGAATGATTGGGGCCGTGTTGGCTAAGGTAAAGTGAAGGTTTAGAATTGTGAGTGAAGTTATAATAAATATTAAGAGTATTATACCTTCTAGACATAACAGAGAAGATATGAGATGTGATCGATATATTAGTATATCTAGGAGAGATGTTAGGAAAGCAAGGAGTAGGTTAATATAAATAGATGGCATTTTGGCAATTATGTATTATTCATAATCTAATGAGTTGAAACCGTTTGTTTTTAGTTAAACTAATTACCATATTCAGTTCATTCGAGTCCTTTTTGGATTCATTCATATGCGAGTCCTAGGGCTAGGATGGAAATTAAAGCCAGAGCCACCATTTTTTTTTTTTTTTGAGTTGGAGTTTCTCTCCATCGCCCAGACTGGAGTGCAGTGGCCGCTCCCGGCCACTGCAGCCTCGACCCACTGGGCTCTGGCGATCCTTCCACCTCAGCCTTC
>NW_007260741.1:0-9605 GCF_000164805.1 Carlito syrichta
GGCTAGCCAGCTGACTAGCTATTTAAGTCAGCTAGTTAATTCAGGTGGCTTCCCAGCTGGTTAGCTAGGTAGCTAGCTAGTTAAGTCAGCTGGCTAGCCACCAGGCTAAGTAGTGTTGTTAGCTAGTTATGTCTACTGGCTAGACAGCTGGCTATCTAGTTGTCAACTAGTTGAGCCTGCTGGCTAACCAGCTGGCTAGCTGGTTAAGTCAGGAATTTATTCTAGTGTCTAGCCAACTGGCTAGTTAGGTCTCTCGCTAGTTTAGTCAACTGACTAGCCAGCTGCCTACCTCATTAAGTCAGCTGGTTAAGTCAGCTGGCTAGCCACATGGCTAGGAAGGTAGCTAGCTAATTAAGTAAGCTGGCCAGCCTGATGGCCTCCTAGTTAAATCAGCAAGTTAAGTGAGCTGGATAGACGGATGGCTAGCTAGGTGGCTAGTTAGTTAAGCCAGCAGGTTAGCCAGATCACTATCTACTTAAGTCAGCTAGTTAAGTCATTTAGTTAGCCGGCTGGCTAGCTAGATGGCTGGCCAGTTAAGATGGCTGGTTGGCAGTCTTGTCAGGTAGGTGGCCAGCTAGTTAACTGGCTGGCTAGCTGGATTACTAGCAGGGTGGCTGGCTAGTTAAGCAGGCTGGCTATCCGACTGTCCAGGCAGCAGGCTGCCAAATTTAGCTACCTAGCTAGCCAGCTGGCCAGCTCACTAGCTGACTAGGGAGCCAGCTAGCCAGCCAGGTAGCGAGCTAGTTAAGCCAGATGGTTAGCAGTCTAGCCAAACATACAGCTAGCTACTAAAGTCAGCTGCCTAGCCAGCTATACAACCAAATTGCTTGTCAACTAGTAAAGTCAGCTAGCTATCCTGTTAGATTATTAAGTCATCTAGCAACTCAGCTAACTATTCAGCTAGCTATTTAAGTCAGCTAGCTATACAGCTTGCTAGTCAACTAGGTAGCTGGTCAGCTAGATAGGTAAGTCAGCTAGCCAGCTGACTAGCCATGTAGCTACCTAGTTAAGTCAGATAGCAAGACAGCTAGATAGCTTGTTTGCTATCTAATTATGTTAGTTAGATAGCCAGCTAGCTAGACAGCTAGCTAGTTAAGTCAGCTAGCAAATCAGCTAGTTATTTCGCTTACTAGCTGGCTATAAACTCAGCTAGCTGGTCATCTAACTAGTGGGCTCACTCAGTTTCCATCAGGTCAGCTTACTAGTTGGCTCCCTCACATGCCAACCGGTCAGCAAACTAGTCGGCTCACTCACCAGTCAACAGGTCAACGAAATTGTCAGCTCACTCACAGGCCAACAGGTTAGCCAGCTAGTCGGCTTGCTTGCCAGCTTACTTTTTAAGCCAGATCACCTTTCGATTCATTCGCCACCTGACTAGTTAAGGCAGCTCACCTGTCCCATCACTTGCCAGCCCACTAGTTAAGTTGGCTCACAGGTCGGCTCACTAACTGGCCTATTAGTTAAGTTCTCTGACGAGTCGGCTCACTTGCCAGCCGACTAAAGTCAGTTGACCAGTCAGCTCACTTGCCGGCTGACTAGTTAAGTCAGCTGACCTGTCAGGTCACTCTCTGGACAATTAGTAAAGTCAGCTCACCTCTCAGTTCACTCACCGGCCGAATAGATAAGTCAGCTAACTGGTCAGTGGATTAGCAGGCCAACTAGTAAAGTCAGTTAAACAAATGGCCGACTAGTCGGCTAACTTATCAGCTGACAATTTAGCTCAGGTAACAAGTCTTCGACAAGTTAGGCCAGCTAACTATTCGACCTACTAATTGGCCTATTAGTTTCTTCAGCACATCAGCCACCCTGTTAGTTAACAGAGCTGACTTGTGGGCCAACTCATCAGCCAACAAGTAAAGTCACCTAGCTAACTCGTTAAACTAGGAAAGTCAACTGGTTAAGTCATTTACCAAGTAGTTAAAAGAGGTAGCTAACTCATTAACCAACTCATTAATTCGGCTAACTATCTTATTAGCCAACTAGTTAAATCAGGTAGCTAAGACAGCTAGCTAACCAGCTAGCTAGATAAGTCAGCTAGCTAAGTCAGATAGCTCACTAGTTAGCTAACTATTTAAGGCAGGTACTTAAGTCTGTTAACTAACTAGCTAGTTAATTAGTTAAGTCAGCTAGTTATTCAGCTAGTTAAATTGTTAGCTAACTATTTAATTCAGGTAGTTAAATTAACTAGCTAACTAGTTAAGTCTTCCAGTTAAGTCAGCTACCTATGTAGTTAAGTCAACTACCTATTTCAGCTAGTTAAGTCAGTTTCTAATTAAGTCAGCTAGTTAAGACAGCCAGCTAGCTAGTTAGCTAATGGATTAAGTCAGCAGGTTGAGTCAGGTAGTTAGCTAGTTAACTACCTGGTTAAGTCAGCTGATTGAGTCAGCTAGCTAGCTAGTTAGCAAACAGGTTGAGTCAGCTGGTTGAGTAGGCTAGCTAGTTAGTTGGCTAATGAGCTGTCAGCTGGATGAGTCAGCTAATTGGCTAGTTAGCTAACGAGTTAAGTCAGCTGCTTGAAAGACCTAGGAAGCTCATTAGCTAATGAGTCAAGTCAGATGACTAAGTCAGCTAGTTAGCAAGTTAGATAATGAGTAAAAAAATTTAGCTATCATTTTAAGTCAGCTACCTATCTAGGCCGCTAACTATTTTAGTGATCTTGTTAGCTAGGTAGCTAGCTTGTTAGCTAACTGTTTAAATCAGCTATCTAGTGAGGTAGCGAGCTAATTAGCTAACTATTTGAGTCAGCTGTCAAGCTAGTAGCTAGCTAGTTAATTAAGCTAATTAGGTCAGCTGTCTAGCCAGCTGGCTAGTTAGGCAGCAGGGTAGATAAGTCATTTGGCTAGCCAGCTGGCTAGCTGGTTAATTCAGCTAGTTAAGAGAGCTGACTAGCCAACTGACAAGGTAGGTAACCAGCTAGTTAAGTCAGCTAGAGAGCTATTTGGCTAGCTAGTGATGTCTTCGAGTTAAGTCAGCAGGCTAGCCAATTGGCTAGCAGGTTAAGTCAGCTAGCTTAGTCAGCTGACTAGCCAGCTGTTTAGGTAGGTAGCTAGCTAGATAAGTATGCTTGCGAGACAGCAGGCTAGCTGTTCAAATCATCTAGTTAAGTCAGATGACTAGCTTGCTGACAAAGTAGGTAGCTAGCTAGTTAAGTGAGCTGCCAAGTCAGTTTGCTTGCTTAAGTCTGCTAGGTAAGTCAGTTGTCTAGCCAGCTTGCTAGATAGGTAGCCAGCTAGTTAAGTAAGCTGGCTAGCCAGCTGACTGACTGGTTAAGTCAGCTAGGTAAGTCAGCTGGAAACTAGCTGGCTAGCTAGTTAAGTCAGCTCATTAAGTCAGTTGGCTATCCAACTGGTTAGTTAGTTCAAAAGCTAGTTAAGGCAGATGGCTATCCATCAGGCTAGCTAGTTATTTCAGCTAGTTAAGTCAGCTGGTTAGCTAGGAAGCAATCTATATGTCAGCTAGTTATGTCAGCTAGCTAACTAGTTAAATTAGCTAGATATGTCAGCTGGCTACCTAGATAGCTAGGTAGGTAGCTAGCTAGTTAATTTAGGTAGATAAGCCAGCTGGCTAGCTAGGTAGCTAGGCAGTTAAGTCAGCCTTCTAACCTGCTGGCTAGTTACTTAAGTCACTTAGTGAAGTCAGCTGCCTAGACAGCTGGCTAGCTAGGTAGTTAGATATTTGTCAGCTGTCTAGCCTACTGGCTAGCTATTTAAGCCACCTAGTTAAGTCAACTCGATATTCAACTGGATAGCTAGGTAGCTTGTTACTAAAGTCAGCTGGCTAATCAGCTGGCTACCTACTTAAGTCACTGCATTAAGTCATCTGGCTAGCCAGCTGGGTAGGTATATAGCAAACTAGTTAATTCAGCTGTCTGGCAAGCAGGCCAGCTATTTAAGTCAGTTAGTTAAGTCAGCTGGCTAGCCAGGTGGCTAGCTAGTGAGCTTAAGTCAGTTGGCTAGCCAGCAGGCTAGTAAATTATGTCAGTTACTTAAGTCTGCTGACTATCCTGCTAGCTAGCCAGGTATAGAGCTAGTTGAGTTAGCTAGGAAGCCACCTGGGTAACCAGTTAAGTCTGCTAGTTGTTCCAGCTGGCTAGCTGGTTAAGACAACTAGTTAAGTCAGCTGGATAGCTACGTACCAATTAAGTTAATTCAGCTTGCTAGGCAACTGGCTAGCTATTTAAATCAGTTAGTTAATTCATCTGGCTTCCCAGCTGGCTAGCTATGTAGCTAACCAGTTAAGTCAGCTGGCTAACCAGTTGGCTAGCTAGTTAAGGCACCTAGTTAAGTCAGCTTGCTAGCCAGCTGATTAGCTAGGTAGCTAAGTAGTTAATTCAGCAGGCAAGCCAGCAGTATATGTCAGTAGCTAGCTCCTTAAGTCAGCTTGCTAGCCACCTAGCTAGCTGGAGATGTCAGCAAGTTAAATCAACGGGCTTGCCAATTGTCTAACTCGTTATGTCAGATATTTGAGTCAGCTGGCTAGCCAGCTGACTAGTTGGATAAGTCAGCTAGTTAATTCAAGTGGCTATCCAACTGGCTAGTGAGTTATCTCGCTAGTTAAGTCAGCTAGCTAGCCAGCTGGATGGCTGGTTAAGTCAGCTAGTTAAGTCAGCTGTCTAGCAACCTGGCTAGGTAGGTAGCTAGGTAATTAAGTCAGCTGGCTAGCCAGTAAAGTCAGCAAGTTAAGTGAGCTACTGAGCCAACTTGCTAGCTATGTGGCTAACTAGTTAAGCTAGTTGGCTATTCTGATGGCTATCTCGTTATGTCAGCTAGTTAAGTCAGATGGCTAGCCAGGTGGCTGGCAAGTCAAGATGGCTGATCAGCTGGCTGGTCAGGTAGGTGGCCAGATAATGAAGCTGGCTGGCTAGCCAGCTGACCAGCAGGGTGGCTGGCTGGTTAAGCTGGCTTTCTATCCCACTGTCCAGCCAGATGGTTGGCTATTTAAGCGAGCTGGTTAGCCAGCTAGTCATCTTGCTAGCCAGCTAGATGGCTGCCTAGCCAGCTAGCGAGTTGGGTAGCTAGCTAGTTAAGCGAGCTGGCTAGCCATCTAGCAAACAAGGTAGCAAGCTAATTAAGTCAGCTGGCTAGCCAGCTGGCTAGCTGGTTTAGTCATCTATTTAAGTCAGTTGGCTAGCCCTAATGTAGGTAGCTAGCTAATTAAGTCAGCTGGCTAGCTGTATGACTAGCTAGTTAAGTCAGGCAGTTGAGTGAGCTGGCTAGCCAGCTGGCTAGCTATGTGGCTAGCTATTTAAGACAGCTGGCTAGAAAAATGGCTATCTAGTTCAGTCAGCTAGTTAAGTCAGCTGGTTAGCCAGCTGCCTAGATAGGTGGCTAGCAAGTTAATACAGCATTTTAGTAGACTGGTCAGTTAGGTGGCCAGCTATTTAATCCTGTTAGCTTGCCGGCTGAATAGCAGGGTGACTGGCTAGTTAAGCCGACTGGCTGTCCCACTCTCCATAAAGGCAGGTGGCTTTTAATCCCGGCTTATTAGCCAGGTGGCAAGCCCTCTAGCTGGCTAGCCGGCAGCCTAGCTAGCTAGCCAGCCAGGTAAGTAGCTAGTTAAGTTAGCTTGCTAGCCATATATACAACCAGGTAGCTGGCACGTTAAGTCAGCTGGCTAGCCAGCTAGACAGCCACCACGCTAGTCAGTTAGATACATCAGCTAGCTAGCCAGCTAGCTAGTTAAGTCCGCTATTAAGTCAGCTAACTATCCAGCTAACCAGTTAAGTCAGCTAGCTTGTCAGGTTGCTAGTCAGGTAGCTAGTTAAGTCAGCTAGCTAGACAGCTAGATAGTCAGCTAGATAGTTAAGTCAGTTAGCCAGCAGCCAGATAGCTGTCAAGTTAGGTTACAACCTAGAGAGTTAGTTAGCTTGTTTCCTAGCTAGTTATGTCAGGTAGATAGCCAGCTATCTTGTCAGCTAGCTAGTCAAGTCAGCTAGCAAATCAGCTAGTTACTTAGCTAACTAGTTGACTAGCAACTCAACTATCTGGTCAGCTAACTAGTGGGCTCATTCACTTTCCAACAAGTCTGCTAACTAGTCAGCTCGCTCGCCTGACAAACAGTCAGCAAACTAGTCGGCTCCCTCACCAGCCAACAGGTCAACAAAGTTGTTGGCTCACTCGCAAGCCAACAGGACTGCTAACTAGTCGCCTTGCTCGTCAGATGACTAGTTAAGTCAGCTCACCAGTGGGCTCACTAGCCGACCGAATAGCTAAGCCAGCTCACTCGTCGGCTCACTCACCGGTCAATTAGTTAAATTGGCTCACCGATCGGCTCACTCGCCATCAGACTTGTTAATTTCTGATCAGTAGGCTCATTCAAAAGCTGAGTAAATACGGCTGACCAGTTTGCTCACTCACTGGCCGACTAGTTTAGTCAGCTGACCAGTTGGCTCACTCTCAGGCCAAGTAGATAAGTCAACTCACCTGTCGGTTCACTCACTTGCTGACTAGTTAAGTAGCTAACAGGTCTGCCAACAAGCCGGCCAACTAGATAAGTCAGCTAACCAATCGGCCGACTAGTGGACCAACTTGTAAGCTGACAAGTTAGCTCAGCTAACTAGTAGGCCGAAATTTATGTCAGCTAACTAGTGGGCCAACTAGTCGGCAGACTAGTTTGGTCAGCAAACAAACAGGCAACAAGATAACCTTTCTAACTAGTGGGCCAACTCGCTAGTCCACTAGTTAACCCAGCTAAGTAGTTGGCCGACTAGCCGGCTGACTTGTTAAGCCAGCTAACAAGTCAGCCAAGTAGTCAGACAACGTGTTAAACCAGCTAAGCAGTCCGCTTAATCAGCCCAAAATTTAAGTCATCAAGCTAACTCGTTAACCAACAAGTTAAGACAGCTAGTTATCTCGTTTATTGTGGGGGCCAGGCCCTGCAAGTTTTGGTGAGTCCCTTGGAAGATATGGTGGCATCAGCGAATCTGTAGGGAAAGATATTAAAAGAAAGGAAGATGGAAGGATAGATATAAAGAGGAAGAAAGAGAAAGAAAGAAAGTGGATAACTGTTCAGTGAAATGAGCAGAAGCCATTTATTGAAAGTTACAGCAGGTGTTTATCCCCAAATTTCAGACGCACAGTACCACAAGTCTTTCAAGTGAACATGAAGTCAGGTGCATAGGGGCATCCCCCACCCACCAGATGTCTTCTCAGGTATGAGGAAGGACACACCCTGAGATTGTCTTATTGTTCCCTTTGCTAGTTAATGTTCTTCAAAAGCAGTGCAACAATTCCTACTAGCCTAATGATGTTCTGATAATCAATAAATTCTGAAGGTCACTCAATACCCATGATGAGTAACTTAAACTTTATTACCTTTCTATTATATGCTAATACTACCTACACAATGCTACAGAAGCTGTTAATTATAGCTTAAACCAATCCTAAAGAATGAGGCCCGCTCCAAAGATCACGCTGGCCTCTATAGGATGTGGCCGAGTTCAAGGTTTACGGTGGGCCAGTTTTTGGAATAATAGACTACAATGGCTTAACAAAATGGCTATTCCAAAGTCCTATATATCTATCCTAATTTCTATGAAAGTTTCTAATTCCTGATCCCAATATATAAAGTTGATAATCAGCAACAAAGCTTCTAAAAATAAAACCCAAATAGAAACTGTAAATGTACTAAGACCAAAACCACAATAGTAGAAAATGGAGAAAATGAAATTTCTAAAGTTAACTGTATTCTTATTAAACCTAAAAATATCATGATTGATCATGCCTGAACTAACATGATTCCCTGACTTTAGCATGACCTATTCTACAATACTTTCTATGAATAAAATAAAATCAATTTCTATAATAGGGAGAAAAACCCTACACTAACTGTAGATAAATCTGGCCTAAAAGAATGCAGCCCAGTCCAAAGTATGCACTGGGCCCTCAGGAATGTGGCCCAGACCAAACGTTGAGCTGGCCCATTTATGAGAATTCTAGTCATCTATGCCATTGAAAAGCTGAAAACAGCTCTCCGTAAGTATATACTAATTCTACAACTATACTTTTAAATCTTAAAAAGAGGCTTGTACCATAGAAAAGGCTCCCAAATGTGTCCTGAATTAGAATTATATCTAATACCTAAGCCAAAACCACAGTTTATGGGAAACAGGAACAATGGGTTTCTAGAGTGAGACATGCCTGTCACAGTCACAGAGCCTTCAGTTTAGGTCAGCAGAGTTCCTTTAGGTTGCTTGTGCTGCATGGTAAAAGGAGGAGGAAAATGGAGTCAATGGCTCCTGAACACATCCTAGAAATCTCGAAGTCCACGGTCTTCCCTGATCCCTGGCCAGCTCCCAACATCTCCCCCTTTTTATTTTTTTAGCACAAAACCATGAAACTCGGTGTTGAGCTGAAAAATGTTCTTCTTCAGTACTCTGAAAATAACTGGAAGTAGGCATAGCAACACAAGAATCACTGTCCCACAAATTCCCACATTAATGAGTATAGACATCAATGACTTTTGATTAACAAACAATGAGAAGTTATTAAATATGGAGCTAGCCAATTCATAGGACTGGAACTGCTTTTCAGCAACAGTCATGTCCTGCATGTCTTGATGCAATTTAGTAAGGTCTATACTCAAGTCCGAATGATTCCAAATTCCAAGGATATGATTCTTCATCTTGTCCCAATTATGGACAGACTTATTCCCCTCCAAAGGAGTGAGGCAAATCCAGTTAAACTCAGAGTGACATCGGAGAGCCAATTTTATCTTTAAAGTTACAAGCTCTTGTCCTACTGCTAAAACTGTCTCCTCTAAAGCATTAACTTTACTCTCTAACTTTCAATCTATACTCTCCTGAGTAGCTAATGCAATAGAAACATTCTAAGATAACTGATCAGCAAAGGTAGCTGCATGAACTTCGTTAGGTAGAGCTACAGCTGAAACTGTTACTGAAGTAGCAATAGCTTATTAATGCTGTATTTCCTAAAATTAAAGCAGCTAAATTTTTTTGTCTTTCTAACACAGCATTAACCTCATACAATGTCTGTAAACCATAAACAGCATATCAACGGGATGACAAAGATATGGGGACTATCAAATAGTGGAGTTGTTTAAGAATGACAAATCCCTCATAAAAGGCATTAGTTAAACAATTATTAAAATGTATTCAGTACAAGATATCTTATAAACATTAGCATGACAATTTTAACAGTTTGATATTCATTCCAAATAAGAAATATACAAGGAGATTGCAAGTATGCTGTAATAACGTATGACTGATTTTGTCCAAAAGATCTAGACAGGCTGACTGGTTGAAGGGCTGCGAGAGCTCTCCATAGATGAAGCTGAGTAATCTGCTGGATGCCGTACTTGATGAACACCCATTCATTGTAATGTCACCTATCCATTGGAATGTCACACATCCATTGGAATGTCACCTAGCTGTGGCAAGTGTAGAGACATTAAAAACCCCAGTCACTAATATATAGTCTTTTACCGGGTACGGGATAGTCCACTTTGGAGGTCATAAGCACAGTCTCTCCATTTTGGGAATCTAGTATCTCACTGGACGAGTGACCAGTCCTTTTCCGTATAATTGTAGGGGCAAGCAGGTACGTTGAGAGGTGGTGAAGCTCTAGACACATGACTAGGGTTGGTTC
>NW_007260742.1:0-12156 GCF_000164805.1 Carlito syrichta
GGTGAGACTCATCTCTGCTTTCCATCACTAATGAGCTAGGCATGGTGGCACGTGCCTGTCATTCTGGCTCCTCAGAAGGCCAGAGAAAGGCTTACCAGAGTCCGGTAGCTGGAGCTACGGTGGCCAGGAGCAAGCCACTGCAGCTGCAGCCTGGGCAATGGAGTGAGACTCTGACTCAATGAAAAAAAGGAAAAAAGGAAAAAAAAAAAAGAAGAGCATTCATTTGGGTATGGAGTTAGGATCATCGTGATCAGACAGAGAACATTTGGGAAAGAGGTCTCAGTTTGGACCTAGTGTTCCCGAAAGATGGTGGATTGGCAGAGAATTGGGCTGTGGATTAGGGAGGCTGAAGCAGGGGACCGGTGGAGCTTGGGAGTTCGAGACCAGACTGGACTACGTACCAAGACCTCGTCACTCCCTGGAATGCAAACAGTGGAGTTGCGTGTGGTTGCGCCCACGGTCCCAATTACATGGAATGCAGTAAATTCCATCCCGGGGTGTTCCCTTGTGTTGCCCCCACCTACAGAGAGGGAGAGTCCAAGCTGGGCACTGTGGCTGATGGCCATCAGTCTCGCGTCCTGGGAGGACAAGGCAGGAGGCTGCCTGAGCCCAAGAGTCGGAGACCAGTCCGGGCAAAGTGGCATGACCTCTTCTAGGTGAGAGGTCCTCAAAATCGAGTCTGGCGTGTTGGTCCCCGGAGGACTGGCTGCTCAAAGGCCAAGGCGGGAAGACCGCCTGAGCCCCGCAGCTTGAGGCCTGGGAAGCCACAATTCTGCTGTTGTCCCCAGACTAGCCGACAGAGACTATGGTGACAAAAATGATGCCTCACACATGGGTCATGATGGGCGTCCACGGTTCCCCAGGGAAAGGTGCTCATGAGGGGGTACGATGGAGAGATCAGGAGAGACAGGACCCTCCCTGTGCCAGAAGGAGGTAGTCAGGGCAAACGAAACCTGGGCTGGCTGCAGCCATGCTGGACCATGTTGAATGCTCTGAGCCCGACGGCCACCCTAGCTTGGGGCCATCTGTTCTGTGAACTCACAGGCATCTTGACCGTGGAACATGAGTGTGGATGGTGGAGGCAGGTCTTCTGGGTTGCACGGCCGAAGGTGTGGGACAGACATGCACTTTGACCACCTTTGAAACCTCCAGCGAATGACAGGCCGGAACGTGCCATTTCCTCTCCCATCCCTGACTGTCTCCTCACACTGGGTTGCAGGGTTGGTAGTGGTGGTGGTGGTGGTGATTATTATTATTTGGAGTCAGAATCATGCTCTGCCTCCAAGGTATTCACCTGCCGGGTTCACGCGATCCTCCTACCTCGGACCCCCTAGTGGTTGGAACCACAGGCCAGTGCCACCACGCCGGCTAATCTTTGGATTTATGTTTGCTGGCTGAGAGGAGTTCTCACCCCGCGTCATGGGCTGGTGTCAAACCCACAGCCTCAGACTGCCCATTTGCCTGGGCCTCTGAAGACCTGGGAGGTCAAGTTGAGCCCTTGAGTCTGGCCTGTGGTGGTGGTGATGGTGGTGGTTGGTATTATTATTCTGAATCAGAGTCCCACTCTGTTGCCCAGGCCGGAGTACAGGGGCCCACTCTCGGCCACCTCAGCCTCAACCAGCTGACCTCTGGCAATCCTTGCTCTGCAGACTCCTGAATGGACAGAACAACAAGCGTGTGCCACCATGCTCAGCTCATTTTTTTGGCTTCTTGTAGAGACGAGGTCTCACCAAGGTGCCCAGGCTGGTCTTGCACCTGATGCCTTAGGCCATTTTCTCAGCTCGGACTCCCATAGCACTGGGATGACAGGTGTGGGTCCCTACACCCACCCTAAACAATGATCTCAGTGGCCCAACGTGATGTCCACTCCCTTCTGATGACCTGGGACCCCAGAGATGGCGGTCCAAGTGGCTTTCTGAACCCTCCCCAGGAGAAGCACCTGGTGAAAGGGTATGTCTCCACTGGGGCACCCACCATATGGCCTGCCTGTTCCCCAGGGTAGATACACTGGCTCCTCCCAGGACTGCCTCGGGGATACAGAGGTACTGACTCTCAAACCTTTGGGAGCATGGGGATGGCCAATTGACTAATGCCTGTCTCCTCGGCACTTGGGGAGGAATAGATGGGAAGATGTCCGGATTTCAGTATCTCAAGACCAGGCTGGACAACATAGCAAGCCCCTACCTGGACCCCGAGTAAAACCCAGAAAACCTTGGGCGAAGGCAGGCCTCGGTGGGCAGATTGCCTCTAGCCCAGAGTTCAAGACAAGGCAGGAAGACCAAGATGTCGACCAAATGGAAAGCCTGTGTTCACAGCAGTTTGGGATGCCCAGGCCAAGAGAATGGCACGAGTTGGGCATTATTAGAGAAGCCTGGGCAACCTAGTGAGGAAATAAAAGAAAGAAAGAAAGAAAGAAAGAAAGAAAGAAAGAAAGAAAGAAAGAAAGAAAGAAAGAAAGAAAGAAAGAAAGAAAGAAAGAAATCCATTCTCCTGCAAACTTTCTTCCCTCAGTCCTTCCCCCTCACCACTCCCAACATGTGAGGGTCTCACAAACTCGGCACCTTCCAGGCCCAACCCCGATATGGCTGCCTCCATTTGGTGTGGAAGTTCCGAGGCTCCCTTGTCAGGTTCTTGCCAGCTCTCCTCCCCGAGGTGAGAAATGTGCCCAAGACAGGTTGAAACTCTGACACGGCAATGAGAACCTACCACTAAGAAAGCCAGGGACACATCCCTCACCCAAGGACATTTATTTCCCCCAATCCCATTTTTCCTGGCTCTAAAGCCAGTCACCCTGTGATCACACCATGTGCAGTTGAGAATCTGTGTATGATTCTGATGTTTTTGGAGACAGGGTCTGGCTCTGTGGTCATGGCTGGGGAAAGGGTACATGACCGTCGATCACATCAGCCTCAAATTCGCAGGTTCTGGTGATCCTCCCTCATCAGCCTCCAGAGTGGCTGGGACAACATGCATCTTGACTCCAGACCTCCTATTTTGATGGGTGCAGAGACGTGGTCTCCCTGTGTGACCTGGGCTGGCTTGGGCTCCTGGGCTCCTGCCATACTACCACCTCAGCCTCCCAGAGTGCTAGGATTCCAGGCGTGGGCCACCATGCCAGACCTTCTGGTTCATTTTTGATGAAGGATCGAGGCCAGGCTTGGGGGTTCAGTCTCGTTATCCCAGTGCTTTGGGAGGCCAAGGCCAGTGTCCAGCATGAGTGCATGGGCCGAGACCCACCTGGGCACCTCAACAAGCCTTCGTCTCTACCCTCCATCCCAAATGAGCTGGGCGTGGTGGCACACGCCTGTTGTTCAGGCTCCTCAGAAGGCTGGGGAAATGCTCAACAGAGCCCAGTGGGCAGAGGATGCAGTGACCCAGAGTGAGCCACTGCCCTCCAGCCTGTGTGACAAAGAGAGACTCCAACTCAAAGAAAAAAAAAAGAAAAAAGGAAAAAAAAAGAAGAGCATCCATTTGGGTATGGATTTGGGATCATTGTGAACAGACAGAGATCATTTAGGAAGGAGGTCCCAGTCTTGGGTCTAGAGTTACTGAAAGATGGTGGACCAGCAGACAATTGGGCTCTGGCTTTGGGAAGCTGAGGCATGTGACCACTGGAGCCCAGGTGTTCAAGACCAGCCTCGGCCACATGGTGCGACCTCATCACTCCCTGTAATGCAAACTCTGGAGTCGTGCATGGTGGTGCCCACAGTCCCAGCTACACGAGATGCGGTGGTCTACATCCAGGGGCGTTCCTTTGCATCATCCCTGCCAATAGAATGTGCGAGTCCAGACCAGGCACCGTGGCTCATAGCCATCAGCCCCGTGCTCTGGCAGGCTGAGGTGGGAGGCTGCCTAAGCCCAGGGGTTGGAGACCAGCCAGGGTGATGTGGCCATACCTCTCGGCGAGAGGTCCCAAAAATCGATTCAGGCGTGATGACCCCCAGAGTCCCAGCTGCTCAGGGCCCGAGGTGGGAGGACCTCCTGAGCCACAAAAGTCAAGACCCAGGGAGCGACGGTCATGCTGCCATGCCCCTGCTTGGCCCATGGAGACACCGGCAACAAAAAAGATGCCTCCTACATGTGTCATAACCTGCGTCCACTGTTCTCCAGGGAAAGATCCGTGTGGGTGGGGGAAGATGGAGTTATTGGGAGAGGAAGAGGCCCTCCTCTGCCTAAAGGTGGTAGACAGTGCATCTGGAACCTAGACTGGCCGCAGCATTGTTGAGCTGCCTTGATTTCTCTGTGCCTGACAGCTGCCCTAGCTCCAGATTGTTCCATGAGCTCACACACATTTTTGCTGTGGGGCATGAGTGTGGAGGGTGGAGGCAGGAATTCTGGGGTGCCTGATTGAAGGGGTGGGATGGATGTGCCCAGTGGCCACCTTTGAAACCTCCCATAAATGACAGAACAAAAAGTGCCTTTTCATCTCCCATCCCTGAGGGTGACTCCTTACGCTGGGAGGCAGGGGTGGTGGAGGTGGTGGTGGTGATTATAATTATTTGGAGTCAGAATCCTGCTCTCTCACCCAGACCAGAGTGCAGGGGCATGCTTATGTCCATGGAGGACTCCACCTGCTGGACTCAGGTGAACCTCCCATCTAGGCCCCTCGAGTGGCTGGAACCACACGACTGCATCTCCACACCCGGCTATTCTTTTAATTTATTTATTTTTGGCCAAGCTGAGGTCTCTCCCTGTTTCCCAGACTGGTGTCAAATCCTCAGGCTCTGGCCATCCACTCGCCTGGGCCTCTAAAGGGCAGGTATGCCAGTCTGAAAACCTGATCCCTGTGGTTGTGGTGGTGATGGTGATTATTATTATCTGGAGTTGGAGTCACACTCTGTCACCCAGGTTGGAGCACAGGGACACGCTCACAGTCACTGCAGTCTTCACCTGCCAGACTCAGTCAATCCTCCCACATCAGCCCCCCAAGTGACTGAAAATACAGGCTTGTGACACCACGTTTGGCTCATTTTTGGATTTATATTTGATGGCCGAGACGAGGTCTCATCCCATGTCCTGGGTTGTTGTCAAACCTGCAGATGCAGGCCTTCCATTCACCTGGGCCTCTGAAGGGCCTGAATGCCAGGCTGAGCCCCTGAGCCAGGCCTGGGTTTGTAGTGGTGGTGGTGATTGGTACTATTAATCTGAGTCATAGGCTCACTCTGTCGCCCAGGCCACCCCAGCCTCCACCACCTGGGCTCCAGCGGTCCTCCCACAATGGTGTCCCAAGTGGCCAGAGAGACAAGTGTGCACCACCAAACTCAGCTCATTTTTTTGGTTTTTTGTAGAGACGAAGTCTCACCAAGGTGCCCGGGTTGGTCTCGAATACAGGGGCTCAGGCCATCCTCTTCCCTCGGCCTCCCAGTTTGCCGGGATGACAGGCATGAGCTCCCACACCTGGCCTCCCCACTCCTCTCGAGGCCTCACCCCAAGAACCACTCCCCTCCAAAGACCCAGGAACCCAGAGAGGGTGCCCAGAGTCACCACCGAGTCCACCCCAGGAGAAGCACCTCACGTAGTGGCATTTTTCCATTGGGGCTCCCACCCCTTCACCCACCATGTTCTTCAGAGTGGACCCACTCCCTCCTCCATGAAGGTTGCCTGGCAGAAAGGGAGGGTGTGACTCTCAAACCATTAGGGGTTCGGGGACTGCTGGGTGACTCACACATGTCTCCACAGTAGTTGGGGAGTCCAATACAGGAAGATGGCCAGAACCCGGGAGCCCGAAACCAAGCTGGACACCATAGCAAGCCCCCACCTCGACCTCAAGAAAAACCCAGAAAATCTTGGGTGAGGGCAGGCCTTGGTTGGAGGATCATCTCCTGCCCAGAGTTCAAGACCAGGCAGGAAGACCAGGATGTAGACCAGGGGTCCTCAAACTACGGCCTGCTGGCCACATGTGGCCCGCCGAGTACATTTATCCATCCCACTGGGTTCTTTTGCCGTCACTGCCTGTCCTGCCTAGCAGCAGAGTCGTCCAGGCCTGCAGTGCACATGTGTGGAATGTGCATCACACTCTCCGACTCCCCTCCTTCTCTCTGTCTCTTGACTCCTCCTCTCAGTCTCGGGTGTGATTGGACGAGTCACGAGCTTGCCTGTGCAGAGCCTGCTGCTGCCTGAGGACTGAGGTAAGAATAAGTTAGGATTTATTTTTTTCTGAAGTTAGGAGGTCTTTTTTTTTTTTTGGCAGATGGGGGCGCCTTTTTTTTGAAGTTAGGAGAGCCTTTTTTTAAGTTAGGAGAGTCTTTTTTTTTGAAGTTGGTTAGTTGATTGGGGGTGATTTCTAGGGTGTTGCATCACAGTGATAATACAAATAGTCAGCGCTCAGTGCTAATGCAAACAGTCAGTGCTCAGAGGTAAGCAAATGGTCAGCACTCAGAGGTAATGCAAATAGTCAGTGCTCAGTGGTAATGATAATTGTAAGTGCTCAGTGTTAATGCAAATGGTCAGCACTCAGTATTAATGCAAATTGTCAGCGTTCAGTGTTTTCGCAGATGGTCAGTAGTCAGTGTTAATGCAAATGGTCAGTGCTCAGGGTTAATGCAAATGGTCAGTGCTCAGTGTTATCGCATGGGGGCCCCAAACTGCTAATCGGTCTAGGGCCCCATGGGAACTTAATCCTGCTCTGCAGACAGCCGAGGAGTAGGAAACCGAATTTAATTGACAGTAAGTGCATTTGTATTCTGATTGCTATTCAGTTGTGTATAATGTTGCATGTTGTGTGATGTGTAAGACCCGGGTTCACACTGTTGTGATCTCTGAGCAGTGCAAGTTCAGCCATATGCTTGTGTGGCTGGACTTGCATTAGATTCGGAAGAAAAAAGGCATATGTACGTTCTTTTTTCTGCAGTGGAATCTGATTGTATGGGTCTTCTCACCCATGCAATCAGATTCCTGTGCAAATTCACAGATTGCAGTTTGGTTTGCACAGGGTAGTGTGAACTGGAAAGGTGGTGGAGGAACCAGCTCTGTAATAGTGCCAGTTCTTGCACCTCACCAGTGTGAGCCTGAGGTAAAAGCAGAGTTCCACCAACATGGGCACTGGTGAGGTTGAAATGATGTGGACTGGTAAGGCTGCATTGATGGACACTGATCAGACTGCAGTGATGAGCAGTGCAGTCTGTATGTCTCTGTGTGGGCAAAGTTATTGCTGGTATATTGTTTTTGTAGCACTGTGTGTGTGTGTGTGTATATATATATTATATATATGTATTTTACTATTAGCAATTTGGAATCCCTAGGAAACAATGATGTCAAGAAAGAGAAAAATTGACTCGGAGTGTAGAATATTCAAAGAGTAGTGGACTTATGATTACTTTTTCATGCAGTACAAGGAAAGAGCTGTGTGTTTGATATGTCAGAATATAGTGTCTGTGTTCAAAGAATACAATTTGCGTCAACACTATCAAACTCAACATAAAGACAAATATGATTGTTTGATCGGAGAAGTGAGAAAAGAAAAAAATATTAAAACTGAAAAATACATTGACAACTCAGCAAAATACTTTTGTGAAGCAGAAGCAGCTAAATATTTCATCACTATGAGCAAGTTTTCAAGTTGCCCAGCTAATAGCATGCACTGGCAGACCATTTGTGGAGGGAGAATTTGTTAAAGAATGCTTTCTTTCTGTTGCCAAAGAGATGTGTCCAGAGAAGGCCGATTTATTTAGTACAGTGAGTCTTTTAGGACCTACAATTACACGAAGGATTGAAGAAATGGGAGAAAATTTGCATCAGCATTTGCAAAACTCCACAAAAAACTTTCCTATTTTTCCTTAGCACTCGACAAAAGCAATGATGTTCATGATTCTGCCCAACTTATAATTTTTATTCGTGGGACAAATGACTATTTCAGAGTCACCAGAAGAACTTGTTGCACTGCAAAGCATCAAAGGAACAACTACAGGAGAGGATATCTATGAAAAGCCTTGCCAAACTGTGAATGGTTTGGAGCTGGACTGGGCTAAACTAGCCAGTGTGACAAGTGATGGTGCTCCTAGCATGGCTGGGTCTAAGAAAGGAGTAATCGCTCTCATTAACCAAGAGATGGGCAAACATAACCATTCTCATCCAATAGCCACACACTGCTTCATCCACCAACAAGCGTTGTGTAGTAAATCACTGAAGTGGGACTCTGTTATGAAAATTTTGGTATCTTGTGTTAACTTCATTAAAGCTAATGCATTAAACCACAATTTCAGGAATTTCTGTCTGAGCTAAATGTTACCTATGAAGATGTTCTGTACCACACAGAGGTCCATTGACTGAGTCGAGGGAGAGTTTTGAAACATTTCTATGACTTACTTCCACAGATTACAGCTTTTCTGCTTTCAAAAAACAAAGAAGTACCAGAGCTCAATGATGCAGAATGGAAATGGCACCTTGTCTTTCTGACAGATGTAACAGAGCTACTCAACAGTTTCAAGGTGCAACTTCAAGGAAAGGGGAAGCTCATCTGTGATATGCAATTACATGTGAAAGCATTTGAAGTAAAATTAGGCCTCCTCATCAAACAAGTGAAGGAGGAAAACTTCTTCCATCTCCACACAACTCAAAATCTGTTAGCGGAAAAACCATTGGTTGCATTCCCAAACAAAACATGTGTGGATTCACTGGAAAAGTTGTAAAAGGAGTTCCAATTTAGATTTAAAGAGTTTCATCTCCATGAACAGGACATACAGCTTTTCCGTAACCCATTTTCTATTGACATTGAAAATATGGATACAATTTACCAAATGGAACTGGCTGAACTGCAGAATTGTGACTCTCTGAAAGACGCATTCAAGTCAAGCAGCCTTCCTAATTTCTATGCATCTCTCCCCTTTGAGACATATCATAATATCAGGAACCATGTACTCAAAATGGCAACTGTCTTTGGCAGCACTTATGTCTGTGGACAGACTTTTTCCAGAATGAAACATCTGAAATCTCCAACCAGATCTAGACTAACTGATGCACACTTGCATCAATTGTTACGACTAGCAGTAACAAATATGGAACCGGACATTGACCATTTCATTAGCCAAAAAGAGGCCCATAGTTCCCATGGAAATACTGGTAAGTTTGTTGATTTAACTTTATTTGTTCTTCATTTTAAATATTGAATTTGTTCCCATTTTGTTTTTTTCACTTCAAAACAAGATATGTGCAGTGTGCATAGGAATTTGTTCACAGTTTTTTTTTAAACTATAGTCCACCCCTCCAATGGTCTGAGGAACAGTGAACTGGCCCCCTGTTTTAAAAGTTTGAGGACCCCTGATGTAGACCATATGGAGAGCCTGTGATCGCAGCAGTTTGAGATGCCCAGGCAGAGAGTGTGGTCTGATTTGTGCATTTTTAGAGCAGCCTGGGCAACCTAGTGAGGAATGAAAGAAAGAAAGAAAGAAAGAAAGAAAGAAAGAAAGAAAGAAAGAAAGAAAGAAAGAAAGAAAGAAAGGAAGGAAGAAAGAAAGAAATCCTTTCTCTTGCAAACCTTCTGCCCTCAATCCTTCCCACCCAGGCCCCCCATATAAGTGGGTCCCCCCAGCTAGGCACCTTCCAGCCCCAAGCCACCCAATGGCTTCCCCCACTTTGTTGGGGGAGTTCCCGTAGCTCCCTGGTCGGGTTCATGCTGGCTCTCTCCCCCCGAGGTGAGAAATGATCCCCAGGAAGGCCAACTTTCTGAATCTGCAATGAAGATATTCCACCAAGAAAGGCCAGAGACACATCCCTCACCCAGGGACATTTGTTCCCACCCAATCCCATTTTTCCTGGCTCTAAAGCCAGTCGCCCTGTGAACACACCACGCGAAGTTGAGAATTCTGTTGTGAACACACCATGCAAAGTTGAGAATGTGTGAGATTCTGATGTTTTTGGAGACAGGGTTTGGCTCTCTGTCACAGACTGGGTGCTGGGGACAGGACCATTGATCACACCAGCCTCGAAATTGTGGGCTCTGGTGATCCTCCCTCCTCAGCCTCCGGAGTGGCTGGAACGAAGTTCACTTTGACTCCAGACACTTGGTTTTGATTGATGTGGATACGGAGTCTGCCTGCATGGGCCGTGTTGGCCTTGGGCTCCTGGGCTCCTGCAATACTCCTGCCAAGACCTCCCAGAGTGCTCAGATTCCAGGCATGACCCGTCATGCCAGGCCTTCGGGTTCCTTTTCAACGAAGGATAGAGGCCTGACTCGGGGGTTCAGCCTCATCATCCCAGTGCTTTGGGAGGCCAAGGCCAGCATCCATCCCCAGCCCACAGGCCAAGACTCGCCCAAGTACATTGACAAGACCTCATCTCTGCATTCCAACCCAAGGAAGCTGTGCGTGATGGTGCATACCTGTCTTTCCAGCTCCTCAGAAGGCTGGGGAAAGGCTTGCCACTGCCCAGCTGGCCGAGGCTGCGGTGGCCGAAAAAGAGCCCCCGACTTCCAGGCTGGGAAATGGAGTGACAGTCTGACTCAAAAAAAAGGAAAAATGGAAAAAAAGAAGAGGATCCATTTGTGTATGGAGTAGGGATCATCATGAACAGACAGAAATCATATGGGAAGAGGGCCCCACGTTTTGACCTAAAGTTGCCGAAAGATGATGGATCAGAAGACAATAGGGCTGTGGCTTTGGGAGGCCAAGGCAGGAGACCGCTGGAGCCCATGAGTTCAAGACCAACCTGAGACATGTAGTGAGAGTTCGTCGCTACCCAGAACGCAAACACTGGTGTCACACGTGGTGGCGCCCATGATCCCAGCTACACGGGATGTGGTGCCCTCCATCCCAGGGCGTTCCTTTGCATCATCATCACCGATAGAACATGCAAGCCAAGTCCAGGCACCGTGGCTCATGGCCATTAGCCCCGTGCTCTGGGAGGCTAAAGTGGGAGGATACTTGAGCCCAGGGGTTGGAGACCAGCCTGGGCGACATGGCCAGGCCTAATCTCGGTGAGAAGTCCCCAAAAGCTAGTCAGGCATGGTGGCACCCAGAGTCCCAGCTGCTCAGGGGCCAAGGCCAGAGTAACACCTAAGTCCCGCAAGTCGAGGGCCCAGGAGCCAGATCATGCTGCTGTGCCCCAGCCCAGTGGACGGAGACTCTGGCAACAAAAAAATGCCTCCCACAACATCAATACAGGTGTCCAGTACTCCCCAGGGAGAGGTCTGTGTGGATGCTGAATGATGGAGCATTCAGGAAAAGAAGGGACGTCCCGCCACCTGAAGTTGTAGACTGGGTGACCAGAACCCGAGCTGTCTGTGGCGTTGCTGGACTGCTTTGATCAGTCTGTGCCTGATGGCTGCCCTAGCTCAGGACCCTTTGTTCTGTGAGCTCACACACATCTTTGCTGTGGGGCACGAGAATGGAGGTTAGAGGCCAGCTTTCTGGGACATGTGGCTAAAAGCTTGGGATGGACATTCCCCTTGGATACCTTTGAAACCTCCCATGAGCAACAGGCTAGAAAGTTTATTTACCTCTCTCATCCCAGATGGTGACTCCTCATGCTGGGTTGAAGGGGTGGTGGTGGTGGTGGTTGTTATTATTTGGATTCAGAATCCTGCTCTGTCACCAAGACTGGAGTGCAGGGGCATGCTAATGGCCACCACGAACTCCACCTGTGGGACTTAGGCAATCCTCCTGCCTCGGTACCCCAAGTGACTGAAACCACATGCTTGCACTACCATGCTTGGCTAATGTTTGGATTTATTTTTGATGGCCGAGACGAGGTCTCACCCCATGTCCCAGGCAGGTGTCAAAACTGCAGGCTACAGTCATCCACTTGCCTGGGCCTCCGAAGAGCCGGGATGCCAGGCTGAACCTCTGGACCTGGCCTGTGGTTATGGTGGTGGTTGGTATTAATTCTGAGTTGGAGACCGACTCAGTCGGCCAAGCTGGAGCCCAGGGTCCCTTTCTCAGCCACTGTGGCCTCCACTGGCTGTTCTCCTGTGGACCTCCCGCTGGGGCCTACCGAGTGACTAGAAGGACAGGTGAGCACAACAATGCTCAGTTCATATTTTTGGCTTCTTGTAGAGCTGAGGTCTCACCAAGGTTCCTGGGCTGAACTCGAACCCAGGGGCTCCGGCCATCCTTTTGCCTCGGTCTCCCAGTTCACCAGGATGACAGGTGTGAGACCCCGCACTCAGCCTCCACACCCCTATTGGGGCCCCCACATGAGGTCCGCTCCCTTCTGATGAACCGG
>NW_007260743.1:0-14960 GCF_000164805.1 Carlito syrichta
GAGCTTGAGACCAGGCAGGACACCATACCAACCTCCCCCTCGACCCCAAACTAAACACAGAAAATCTTGGGTGAGTGCAGGCCACAGCAGGAGTATCAACTCCGGTCCAGAGTTCAAGACCAGGCAGGAAGACCAGGATGTGGACCAAATAGAAAGACTGTGATGGCATCAGGTTTTGAGGCCCAGGCCAAGTTCTTGGCCAGAGTTGGGTGGTTTGAGAGCAGCCTGGGCAACCTAGTGAGAAAAGGAAAGAAAGAAAGAAAGAAAGAAAGAAAGAAAGAAAGAAAGAAAGAAAGAAAGAAAGAAAGAAAGAAAGAGAGAGAGAGAGAAAGTAAGAAAGAAAAAGAAAGAAAGAAAGAAAATTAAGAAAGATAGATAGAAAGAAAGAAATCCATTCTCCTGAAAACCTTCTGCCCTCAGACCTTCCCCTCTCACCCCCCCATGTGGTGTTCCCCCAAGGTCTGCACATCTAGATCCAACCCCCCCAATTGCTGATCCCGCATTAGTGCAGGAGTTCCCAAGCCTCCCTTGCCAGATTCCTGCTGGTTCTCTTCTCCTAGGTGAGAAATGGGACCCAGGCAAGCCGAACTTCTGACTCAGCAATGAGTACCTTCTGCCAAGAAAGGCCAGGGACACATCTCTCACCTGCAGGATTTTTTTTCCCCAATCCCACTTTTCCTGGCTCTAAAACCAGTTGCCCTGTGAACAAGCCATACACAGTTGAGAATCTGTTTATGATTCGGAACGTTTTGGAGACAGGGTCTCACTCTGTGGCCCAGGTTGGGGCCCAGAGACACTACCGCCATTAACTGCCAACCTTGAAATCGTGGGCTCCAGCGATCCTCCCGCCTCAGCCTCTGGAGTTGCCAGCACAATGGGCACCTCAACCCCAGAGTGCAGAGATGCGGTCTCCCTGCATGGGCCAGGCTGGCTTTGAGCTCCTGGTCTCCAGTCATTCTCCTGTCTCGGACTCCCAGAGCACTAGAATTCCAGGCATGGTCCACCGTAACAGGCCTTCTAGTTCATTTTCGATAAAGGTTTATGGCCGGGTTTGGGACTCACCTCATCATCCCAGCCTATTGGGAGGCAGGTTCCAGTGGCTGGCCTGATCCCACTGGTCAAGACTCACAAGGGCAACAAGGCGAGACCTCATCTCCACCATCCATCCCAAATGAGCTGTGTGTATTGTCGCCCACCTCTTGTTCTGTTTCCTCTGATGGACGTGGAAAGGTTAGCCGGTGTTCAATGGACCAAGGCTGTGGTGGCCGAGACTGAGACGCTGCCCTCCAACTTGGGTGATTGAGTGAGACTATGACTCAAAGAAAAAAAGGTATAAAGGAAAAGAAGAAGAGCATCCATTTGTGTATGGAGTCGGGATCATCGTGAACAGACAGAGATCATTTTGGAAGGAGGCCCCAGTCTCGGTCCTAGAGTTCCTGCAAGACAGTGGATCAGCAGTCAATCTGGCTGTGCCTTAGGGAGGCTGAGATGGGAACCACTGTAGCCCGAGTGTTTGAGTCCAGCTTGGGCTATGAAGCAACACCTCATATATCCCTTGAATGCTAACACTCCAGTCATGTGTGGTGGTGCCCGTGGTCCCAGCTACACGGGATGAGGTGGCCTTCATTCCGGGATGGGCATTTGCGTCACCCCCACTGACAGCAAGTGCAAATCCTGGTCGGGCACCATGGCTAATGGCCATTAGGCTCACACTGTGGGAGGCCAAGGCAGGAGGCTCCCTGATTCCCAGGGTTGTACATCTCAGTGAGAGGTACCCAAAATGGAGTCAGGTGTAGTGGCCCCCAGAGCCACAGCTGTTTGGGGCTGAGGCAGGGGGACCACCTGCACCCCACAGATCGAGGCTCCAGGATACATGATCATGCAGCCATGTCCCAGCCTGGCTCACGGAGATGCCTCCCACGTTCGTCACGATGGGCGTCTATGGCTCCCGAGCAAAAGGTTTGCATTGGCAGGGGACGATTGTGTGATCGGTAGAGGAAGGGGCCCTCCCCCACAAATGTGGGAGACAGGGTGACCAGAACGTGGCTGGCCACAGTGTTGCCAGACTTCCTTGATTGCTCTGTGCCCTATGGACAACCTAACTTGGAGCTGTCTGTTCCATGAGCTCACACACGTCTTTCCCATGGGGCACGAGTGTGGAGATTGGAAGGAAGTCTTTTGGGACTCATTGCTGAAGGTGCAGGATGAACGTGCCCAGAGACTACCTCTGAAACCTCCCATGAATGAAAGACAAGAAAGTGCCTTTCCTCTCCCATCCCTGAGAGTCACTTCTCACGCTGGGTGACAGGGTTGGTGGGGGTGGCAGTGGTGGTGATTATTATTATTAGGAGACAGAGGCCTGCGTCACCACGACTGGCTAGTCTCTGGATGTATTTTTGATGGCCAAGACGAGGTCTAGCCCAGTGTCTTGGGCTGGTCACGAATCCACAGGCTCAGGTCTTCCACTAGCCTTGACATCCAAAGCGCCAGGATGGCAGGCTGAGGCCCTGAGCCCAGCCTGTGGTTGTGGTGGTGGTGGTTGTTATTATTATTCTGAGTTGTAGTCCCGCTCTGTCACCAAGGCAGGAGGGCAGGGGACTGCTCTCGGCCACCATGGCCTCCATCTGGGCTCAGGCTATCTCAAGTGGCCAGAATGACAGGTGTGCACCACCACGCTCAGCTAATTTTGTTGATTTCTTATAGAGACGAGGTATCGCCAAAGAGCCTGGGCTGGTCTTGCACACGGGGGCTCTGGCCATCCTCTTGCATTGGACTCCCAAAGTTCTGGGGTGGCAGGCATGAGCCCCCACACATGGCCTCCACACTCCTCCTGGGACCCCACTGTGAGGCCTGCTCCCTTCAGATGATCCAGGACCACTGAGACGGGAGCCAGAGTCTCCTGCTGAGTCCACACCATTGGAGTGCCTGGGGCAGGGACGTGTCTCTGTCAGGGCACCCAGACCATTGCCCACCTCGTTCCCCAGGGTTTAACCACTCGCTCCTCCCAGGGTTCAACTCATGCAAAGGGAGGGCTTGACTCTCAAACATTCAGGGAGGGGGATGGCCAGGTGACCCTCACCTGTCTCCTCAGCACTTGGGGAGGCCGAGAAAGGAAGATGGTCAGAGCTCAGATACTTGAGACCAGACTAGAAACCATAGCAAGCCCCCACCTCGACCCTAAGCAAAACCCAGAAAACCATTGGTGAGGGAAGACCTCAGCAGGAGGATGGTCTCCGGCCCAGAGTTCAAGACCAGGTAGGAATACCAGGATGTCGACTAAATTGAAAGCCTATGATCACAGCAGTTTGGGAGGCCAAGCCCAAGAGGATGGCCTGAGTTGGGAAGTTTGATAGCAGCTTGGGCAATCTAGTGAGGAAAGAAAAGAAAGGAAGGAAGGAAGGAAGGAATGGAAGGAAGGAAAATGGAAAGAAAGAAAGGAAAGAAAGAAAGAATTCCATTCTGCTGCAAAACTTCTAGCCTCAGTCCTTCCCACCCACCAACCCTACATATTAGGGTCCCCCAAGTTTGGAAACTTCCAGCCCCAATGCTGCCAGTGACTGCTCCCACTTTGGTGTGGAAGTTTCCAGGCTGCCTGTCCTGGTTCCTGACAGTTCTCCACTCTGAAGTGCGAAACGTGCCCCTTGCAGGCTGACCCTTTGTCTCAGCAATGAGGACCTCCCGCCAAGAAAGACCAGAGACATATCTCTCACCTGCGGAAATTTCTTCTCCTCCATTCCCATTTTTCCTGGCTCTAAAGTCAGTCGTCCTGGGAACACATCATGCACAGTTGAGGATCTGTGTACGATTCTGATGTTTTTGGTGACAGGGTCTGGCTCTGTGAACCTGACTGGGGCCTGGAGACATGACCATCATTCACCACCAGCCTCGAAATCACGAACTCCGGTGATTCTCCCAATTCAGCCTCCAGAATGGTTGGCACGACTGGCACTTTGACCCCCGATCCCCTATTTGGATGGGTGCAGAGATGGGGTCTCCCTGCATGGCCTGTGCAGATCTTGGTCTCCTGGGCTCCAGCCATCCTCCCACCTTGGTCTCCCAGAGTGCTGGGATTCCAGGTGTGGGCCGCCACATCAGGCCTTCTGGTTCATTTTTGAGAAAGGATTGATGCCAGGCTCAGGAACTCAGCCTTGTCATCCCAGTGCTTTGGGAGACCGAGGTCAGTGGCCAGTCCGAGGCTGCAGGCCATGACCCGCCCAGGCACCTCAGCAAGACCTTGTCTCTAACCTCCATCCCAAAGGAGCAGGGCATGATGGTGCAGGCCTGTCATTCCGGTTCCTCAGAAGGCTGGGGAATGTCTCACCAGAGACCGGTGGACTGAGGCTGCAGTGTCTGGTAGCGAACCACCAACCTCCAGCCTGGGTGACGGTGTGAGAATCTGACTAAAAGAAAAAAAGAAGAGCATCCACTTGTGTATGGCATTGGGATCATCCTGTACAGACAGAGATCAATAGGGAAGGGGGCCCTAGCCATGGGTCTACAGTTCCCGTAAGATGGTGGATTGGCAGACAATCAGGCTGTGGCTTTGGGAGGTCGTGGCTGGTGAATGCTGGAGCCAAGGTGTTCAAGACCAGCCTGGGGCATGCTGTGAGGACTCCTCGATCCCTGGAACACAAACAATGGAGTCGCACTTGGTGGCACCCATGGTCCTGGCTACACGGGCTGTGGTGGCCTCCATCCTTGGGCATTATTTTGCATCACCCCCACCAACAGAATATGCGAGTCCAGTCTGGGCACCATGGCACATTGCCTTCTGACCCACTCCCTGGGTTGCCGAGGAAGGAGACTGTCTGAGCCCAGGTGTCAGAGACCAGCCCAGGAAGGTGACTAATCCTCATCTCTGTGAGTGTCCCCAAAATCAAGTCAGGTGTGGTGGTCCCCGGAGTCCAAGCTGCTTGGGGGACAAAGCAAGAGGAATGTCTGAGTCCTGCAGATCGAGGTTCCAGGAGCTACTATCGTACTGCCATGTCCCAGCCCGGCTGATGGAGACTCTGGCTACAAATAAGATGCCTCTAACGTGCATCACAATGGGTGTCCACAGCTCCCCAGGGAAAGATCCACGTGGGTGGGGGACGATTACGTAATTGGGAGAGGAAGGCCTTTGCCTGAAGGTGGCAGACAGAACAACTGGAACTTGGGCTGGCCGTGGTGTTGCTGGACTGCCTTAGTCGCTCTGTTCTCAATAGCCACCCTAGATTGGGGCCATCTGTTCCGTGAGTTCACACACATCTTTGCTGTGGGGTACGAGTGTGGAGGGTAGAGACAGGCATTCTGGGGCACGTGGCTGAAGGTGCAGGGTGGACATTCCCGGAGGCCACCTTTGAAACATCCCATGAACGATGAACTGGAAAGTGCTTTTTCCTCTCCCATCCATGAGGGTGACTCCTCGCACAGAATGGTAGGGGTGCTTATGGTGGTGGTGGTGGTGATTATTATTATTTGGAGTCCGCATCCCGCTCAGTTGCCCAGGCCAGAGTTCAGGGTCATGCTCACGGCCACTGCAGAATCCACTTGCCGGGCTCAGGCGATCCTCCAAAATTGGACCCCTGAGTGGCTGGAACCACAGACCTGCACCACCAGGTCTGACTAATGTTTGGATTTATTTTTGATGACCGAGATGATGTCTCACCCCATGTCTTGGGCTGTTGTCAAAATCGCAGGCTCAGGCCATCCACTCGCCTGGGGCTCCGAAGGGCAGGGATACCAGGCTGAGACCCTGAGCTTGGCCTGGAGTTGTGGTGGTTGTGGTGGTGGTTGGTATTATTATTCTGAGTTGGAGTCCCACTTTGTCGCCCAGGCCGGAGTGCAGATTCCCTCTCTCAGCCACAGCAACCTCCACCGGCTGATCTCGGGCAATGCTCCTGCCGTGGTCTCCCGAGTGGCTGGAATGATAGATGTGCGCCACCAGGCTAGGCTCAGTTTTTTGGCTTCTTGTAGAGAAGAGGTCTCACCAAGGTGCCCAGGCTGGTCTCAAACCCGGGGGCTCAGGCCATCCTCTCACCTCAGCCTCCCAGAGCCCCAGGATGACAAACATGAGCCCCCACGTCCAGCCTCCACACCCCTCTTGGGGCCCCCCTGCGAGCACCACTCCCTTCTGACAACCCAGGACCCCAGAGGGGGCAATGAGAGTCGCCCCCTGAGCCCTCCTTGGGGAGAGTGCCTGGCACAGGGGTTTGTCTCTGTTGGGTCACACACTCTGGGAGGCCCAGGCAGGAGGCTGCCTGAGCCCAGGGTTCAGAGACAAGCCCAAGCGAAGTCGTCAGACCTCATCTCGGCATTAAGTCCCCAAAATTGTGTCAGCCATGGTGGCCCCCAGAGTCCCAGCTACTCGGGGGCTGATACCGGAGGATTGCCTGAGCCCTGCAGGTCGAGTCCCCTGGAGACACATACATGCCGCCACGCCCCAGCCAGTCCGACGGAGACTCCGGCTACAAAAATACGTGTCCCATGTGCATCACAATGGGTGACCATGGCTCCCCAGGGAAAGGTCCATGAGGGCGGGTGACGATGGAGAGATTTGGGGAGGAAGGGGCCCTCCCTCTGCCTGAAGGTCACTGACAGGGTGATTGGAATCTGGGCGGGCTGCGATGTTGCCTGTCTTCCTTGATCACTGTGTGCCCAACTGCCACCCTAGCACAAGACCATCTGTTCCATGAGATCACACATGTCTTGCTGTGGGGCACGAGTGTAGAGGGTTAGGCAAGCCTTCTGGGGCACATGGCCAAAGATATAGGCCCTACGTGCCCAATGGCTACCTTTGAAACTTCCCATGAACGATAGGCTGGAAAGTGACATTTCCTCTCCCATCTCTGAGGGTGACACCTCACACTGGGTGGCAGGGGTGGTGGTGGCAGTGGTGCTGGTGATTATCATTATTTGGAGTGAGAATCCTGCTCAATTACCCAGGCCAGAGAGTAGGGGCATGCTCACGGCCACCACAAACTCTACCTGACAGGCTAAGGCATTCTGCCCACCTCAGCTCCCTGAATAGCTTGAACTCTAGGCCTGTATCACCATGCCCGGCTAATCTTTGGATTCATTTTTTATGGCCGAGATGAGGTCTTGCCCCACCTGTATCCCAGGATGATGTCAAACTTGCAGTCTAAGACCATCCACTTGCCTGGGCCTACGAAGGGCCGGGAGGCCAGTCTGAGCCCCTGAACCTGGTGTGTGTTTGCGGTGATGTTGCTGGTTGGTATTATTATTCTGAGTCATAGTCTCGCTCTGTCACCCAGGCCAGAGAGCAGGAGCCCGTTCTCAGTCACTGTGACCTCCAGCAGCTGTGCTCCAGCGATCTTCCCACCACGACCTCCAGAGTAGCTGGAAAGAAATGCATGTGCCACCACCCTCGGCTCATTTTTTTGACTTCTTGTAGAGATGAGGTCTCGCCAAGGTGCCAGGACTGGTCTCGAACTCGGGGGCTCAGGTCATCCTCTTCTCTCAGCATCACAGAGCACTGGGATGACAGGCATGAGTCCCTGCACCTGGCCTCCACACCACTCTCAGGGACCCACCATGAAGCCCGATCCCTTCTGATGACCCAGCACCTGAGAGAGTGCAGCTGGAGTCTCCCACCGACCCCTTCCCAGGGGGAGTCCTTGGCACAGGGACATGTCTCCACTGGGGCACCCACACCTCTGCCCTACACATTCCCCAGGGCCAACTCACTCGTTCCTCCCAAGGATTGCCTTGGGGAATGAGAGGGTGTGACTCTCAAACCTTCTGGGGTGTGACGACCAGGCAACTCACACCTGTCTCCTCCACAGTCAGGAAGGTCGAGACGGGAAGATGGCCAGAGACTGAGAGCTCGAGACCAGACAGGATAACTTAGCAAGCCCCAACCATGAGCCCAAGTAAAACCCAAAAAACTTTAGGTGAGGTCAGGCCTCGGCAGGAGAATTGCCTCCATCCCAGAGTTTAAGACCAGGCAGGAAGACCATGATCTTGAACAATGGAAAGCCTGTGATCCCACCAGTTTGGGAGACCCAGGTTGAGAGGAAGACCAGAGTAGGGCAGTTTGAGAGCAGCCTGGGCAACCTAGTGAGGAAAGAAAAGAAAGAAGGAGAAGAAGAAAGAAAGAAAGAAAGAAAGAAAGAAAGAAAGAAAGAAAGAAAGAAAGAAAGAAAACAAGAAAGAAAGAAAGAAAATCCATTCTCCTCCACACCTTCTGCCCTCAGTTCTTCAGCCCCTCATGTGAGAGTCCCCCAAACTTGACACCTTCCAGCCCCAAACCCCCCGAATGGCTGCCCCCGAGTTGGTGCAGGAGTTCCCGGGGCTCCCTGGCCATATTTCTGCTGGCTTTCCTCTACGAGTTTTTAAATGTGCCCCAGGCAGGCCGACCCTCCCACTCGGCAAGGAGGACTTCCACCAAGAAATGCCAGGGAAACATCTCTCACCCAAAGACATTTCTTCCCTCCCAATCCCATTTTACCTGACTCTGAAGCCAGTTGCCCTGTGAACACAGCACATGCAGTTGAGAATCTCTGTATGATTCTGATGTTTTTGGAGACAGGGTCTGGCTCTGGGGCCCAGACTGTTGCCCCAGGACATGACCGTCATTAACCACCATCCTCGAAATTGCAGGCTCCGGCAATCCTCCAGCCTCAGACTCTGGCGTGGCTGTGACAACGTGCTCCAGGCAGGCCTTGGGCTCCTGTGCTCCAGGCAAGCTCCCATCTCCGCCTCCCAGAGCACTGGGATTCCAGGTGTGGGCCTCAGCACCAGGCCTTCTGGTTTGTTTTTGATGAAGGATCAAGGCTCAGTCCAGGGGCTCAGCCTTGTCATCCCAGCATTTTGAGAGGCCAAGGACAGAAACCAGACCTAGCAAACAGTTCAAGACCAAGGTGAGACCTTGTCACTACCCTCCATCCCAAATAAGTCATGCATGGTGGCATGTGCCTGTCTTTCCGACTCCTCAGAAGGCTGGGGAAAAGATCCCTGGAGCCCAGCAGTCTGAGGCTGTGGTGGCTGGGAGCAATCTACTGCCCTCCATCATGGTGATGGAGTGAGACTCTGACTCAAAGAAAAACAGGAAAAAAGGAAAAATAAGAAGAACATCCATTTGTGTGTGTAGTGGGGATCATCATGAACACACATAGACCATTTGGGAAGGAGGCCCCAGCCTTGGGTCTAGAATTCTTGAAAGACTGAGGATTGGCAGAAAATTGGGCTGTGGATTTGGGAGGCCGAGGTGGTGGACCGCTAGAGCCCGGAAGTTCGAGACCAACTGGGCTCTGTAGTGATACCTCATCGCTCCCAGGAATGCACACACAGGAATCGCATGTGCTAGTGCCTGCAGTCCCAGACACAGGATGCAGTCGCCTTCGTCCTGGGGTATTCCTTTGCATTGCCCTTGTCAACAGAATGTGTGAGTCCAAGCTAGGCACCATGGCACACAACCTTCAGCCCTGCGTCCTGGGAGGCCAAGGAGAGAGGCAGCCTGAGCCCAGGGGTCAGAGACCAGCCCGGGCAATGGGGAAAGACTTTGTCTTGGAGAGAGGTCTCCAAAATTGAGTCAGGCATGGTGACCCAGGACTCCCGGCTGCTCGGGGGCAGAGATGGGAAGATCATCTGAGCTCTACAGGTCAAGTCCCTGGGGGCCATGATCATGCCGGTGCACCCCAACCTTACTGACAGAGACTCAGGCAACAAAAAAGATGCCTCCCAGGTGCATCACGAAGGGCATCCATGGCTCCCCAGGAAAAGATCACGGTGGGCAGGGGACAATGGTGTGATCAGGAGAGGAAGGAGTACACACCGATCCAATGGTGGCAGACCAGGTGACTGGAACCTGGGCTGGTCACTGCATTCCCCACCAGTTTGATTGCTCTGTGCCCAACAATAGTACAGGATTGACATGGCTGGTGGCCACCTTTGAAACCTCCCATGAGCAGCAGGCATGATAGTGCCTTTTCCTCTCTCATCGCTGAGCGTGACTCCTCGTGCTGTGTGTCAGGGGTGGTGGTGGTGGTGGTGGTAGTGAATATTATTATTTGAAATCAGAATCCCACTTTGTCGGCCAGGTCTGAGCACAGGGGCATGCTCAAGGCTACTGAGGACTCTACTTAGTGGGCTCAGGCGATCCTCCAACCTTGGACCCCGAGTGATTGGAACCACAGGTCTGCGTCATCATGCCTGGCTAATCTTTGGATTTATTATTCATGGCCGAGACAAGGTCTTGCCCAGTGCTCCGGGCTGGTCTTGAACCCGCAAGCTAAGGCCATCCACTCGTTTCGGCCTCTGAAGGACCGGGATGCCAGGCTGAGCACCTGAGCCCGGCCTGTGGTTGTGGTGGTGGGTGTTGGTATTAATATTCTGAATCGGAGTCCCACTCTGTCACCCAAGTCAGAGCACAGGGGCCCGCTCTCGGCCACTGTGGCCTCCACTATCTGGCTTCCAGTGATCCTCCTCCTGTGACATCCAGAGTGGCTCGCATGACTGGTATGCACGACCACACTTGGCTCATTCTTTTGACTTCTTGTAGAGACAAGGTCTCACCAAGGTACCTGGACTGGTCTCGAATCAGGGGCCTCAGACCAACCTTTCACCTCAGCCTCCCAATGTGCCAAGGTGACGGGAGTGAGTTCACATGCCAGGCCTTCATACCACATTTGGGACCCCACCATGAGGTGGGCTCCCTTCAGACGACCTGGTACCCTGGAGATGGCGGCCAGTGTCACAGACCAAGCCCGTCCCAGGGGAGGGCTTGGCACAGGGGGGTGTCTCCCCCAGGGCACCCACATCTTTGCCCACCTCGATACCCAGTATGGACCTGCCGGCTCCTCCCAGTGTCTGACTCAGGGAAAGGGAGGGCATGAGGCTCAAACTGTCTGGGGGAGGCAGTCAGGAGACTCACACCTGTCTCCTCAGCAATCGGGAGCCCAAGATGGGAAGATGGCTGGAGACTTGGAGCTGAGACCAGCCTGGACACCATAGCAAGCCCCTACACTGACCCAAGCTAAAACCAGAAAACCTTGGGTGAGAGCAGACAACGTCGGGAGGATCGACTCTGGCCCAGAGTTCAAGACCAGGCAGAAAGACCAGGATGTCGACCACATGGAAAGCCTGTGATTGCAGCAATTTTGGAGCCCCAGGCTGAGAGTATGGCCCCAGGTTGTGCACTTTGAGAGCAGTCTGGGCAACCTAGTGAGGAAATAAAGAAAGAAAGAAGAAAGAAAGAAAGAAAGAAAGAAAGAAAGAAAGAAAGAAAGAAAGAAAGAAAGAAAGAAGGAAGGAAGAGAAGGAAGGAAGGAAGGAAGGAAGGAAGGAAGGAAGGAAGGAAGGAAGGAAGAGAAGGAAGGAAGGAAAAGAAAGAAAGAAATCCATTCTCCTGCAAACTTTCTGTCCTCAGTCCTTCCCTCCCTGCCCCCCCACCCACATGTGAGGGCACCCAAGCTCGGGACCTTCAGAACCCAACCTCCCCAATGACTGCCCTGGCTTTGGTGTGGGAGTTCCCGAGGCTCCCTGGCCAGGTTCCTGCCTGTTCTCCTCTCTGAGGTGAGAAATGTGCCCCAGGCAGTTCAAAGCTCAGATTCAGAAATGAGGAACTTCCGCCAAGAAAGACCAGGGACACATCATTGACTGGGGAACAATTCTTCCACCCGAATCTCATTTTTATTGCCTCTAAAGCCAGTTGCCCTGTGAACACACCATGCACAGTTGAGAATATGTGTACGATTCTGATGTTTTTGGAGACAGACTCTGGCTCTGTGGCCTAGGCTGTGGCCTGGGGACACAACCGTCATTCACCGCCAGCCTTGAAATCTTGGTTTCCAGCTATCCTCCTCCCTTAGCCTGCAGAATGGTCAGAAAATGGGCACCTCAACTCCAGACCCCCTGTTTGGATGGGCGGAGAGATGGGGCCTCCCTGCATTGTACAAAGCTGGCCTTGGCTGTGGGCTGCAGACATCTTCCCCACTCAGCCTCACAGAGTGCTGGGATTCCAGGTGTGGGCCGCCAACCAGGCCTTCTGTTTCACTTTTGACGAAAGTTCACGGCCTGGCTCGGGGCATCAACCTTATCATCCCAGTCCTGTGAAAGGCCAGCACCAGTGACCAACCTGAGCCCACTGGCGAAGATCCTCCTGGGCACCTCGGCGAGACCTCATCTCTACCACTCTTCCCAAATGAGCCTGGTGTGGTGGAGCATGCCTGTAGTTCCTGCTCTTCAGAGGCTGGGGAATGGCTTGCTGGAGCCCAGCAGGCCATGGCTGCGGTGGCCATGAGCAAGCCACCCCTCCAGCCTGGGCATGAGAGTGAGACTCCAACTCAAAGAAATAAAGGAAAAAAGGGAAAAAATGAAGAGCATCTATTTGTGTATGGAGTTGCAATCAACGTGAACTGACAGAGATCTTTTGGGAAGGAGTCCCAGGCTTGGGCCTTGAGTTCCCGAAAGATGGTGTATTGGCAGACAATCGGGTTATGGCTTTGGGAGGCCAAGGTAGGGGACTGCTGGAGCCCGTGATTTTGAGACCAGCCTGGGCAATATAGCAATACCTCGTTACTCCCCAGAACACAGACACAGGAGTTGCGCATGGTAGCGCCCATGGTCCTGGATACACGGGATGTGGTGGCCTTTATTCTGGGGCATTCCTTTGCATTGCCCCTGCTGAAAGAACGTGTGAGTCCATGCCAGGCTCCATGGCTGATGGCCATCAGCCCTGTGCCCTGGGAGGACGAGGCATGAGGCAGCCTGAGCCAAGGGGTCATAGACCAGCCCAGGCAACATGAACAGACCTCGTCTTGATGAGAGGTTTCCCAAAATCGAATCAGGTGTGGTGGCCCCCAGAGTCCCAGCTGCTTGGGGTCTGAGGCAGGAGGACAACCTGAGTCCCACAGGTCAAGGCCCTGGGAGCCATAATTGTGCAGCCGTGCCCCATCCTGGCCACTGGAAACTGGCGACCAAAAGATGCCTCCCACATGCATCATGACGGGCATCCACAGCTCCCCAGTGAATGATCTGCATGTGTGGGGGATGATGGAGTGATCAGGAGAGGAAGGGACCCTCCCCACGCCTGATGGCGGCAGACCGTCTGACCAGATTGGGCTGGCCTTGGCGTTGCTGGACTGCTTTGATCATTCTGTGCCCAATGGCAGCCCTATCTTGGGGCTGTCTGTTCCCTGAGTTCACTAGCGTCTTTGCCGTGGGTCATGGGTGTGGAGTGTGGAGGCCGGCCATCTGGGATGCATTGGTAAAGACACAGGACAGACATGCCCAATGTCCACCTTTGAAAACGCCCTCGAATGACAGGTGGGATACTGCCTGTTCTCTCCCATCCTTGAGGGTGACTCCTCTCCTGGGTGGCAGGGGTGGTGGTGGTGGTGGTGCTAGTGATTATTATTATTTGGAGTCAGAATCCTGCTCTGTCACCCAGGACCGAGTGCAGGGGCAAACTCATGGCTACCACAGACTCCACCTGCTGAGGTCAGGTCATCCTTCTACCTCAGCCCCCTGAGTGGCTGGAACCACAGGCCTGCACCACCATGCCAGGCTAATCATTGGATTTATTTTTGATGCCTGAAATGAAGTCTCGCCCAGTGTCCCGGGCTGGTCTCAAACCCACAGGCTCTGGCCGTCCACTCACCTCAGCCTCTGAAGGACAGGGATGCCAGGCTGAGCATCTGAGCTTGGCCTGTGGTTGTGGTGGTGGTGGCTGGTATTATTATTCTGAGTTGGAATCTTGCTCTGTCACTCAGGCTGGAGCACAGGGACCCACTCTCAACCACCGCAGCCTCCACATACTGGGCTCCAGTCATCCTTCCACCATGGTCTCATGAGTGGCCCAAACGACAGGCGTGAGCCAACATGCTCAGCTCATTTTTTGGCTTCTTGTAGGGACAAGGTCTTGTCAAGATGCCCGGGCTGGTATTGAACCCAGGGGCTCAGGCCATCCTCTCTCCTCAGCCTCCCAAAGCACCAGGGTGATAGCTGTAAGCCTCCATGCCTGGCCTTCACACCCCACTCTGGGTCCCATTGAGGCCCTCTCCCTTCAGAAGACCCGGGGCCAAAAGAGACAGCAGCTGGAGTCACCCGCCAAGCCCAGCCCAGGGGAGCACCTGGTACAGGAGCGTGTCTCCCATGGGGCTGCCACCCCTCAGCCTGCCTCGATTCCCAGTGTAGACCTTCAAGCTCCTCCCAGGGTCTGCCTCAGGGACAGGGAGAGAATGACTCTCAAAACATAGGGAGGGTCAATCATACAACTCACGCCTGTCTCCTCGGCACTTGGGGAGGCCGATATGGAAAGATGGTTGTAGCCCAGGACCTGAGACCAGGCTGGAAACCATAGCAAGCTCCCGTCTTGACCCCTAGTCAAACCCAGAAAACCTTTGGTGAGGGCAGACTTCAGCGGGCGGATTGCCTCAGGACCAGAGTTCAAGACCAGGCAGGAAGTCCAGGATGTCAACCAAATGGAAAGCCTGTGATCTCAGCAGTTTGGGAGGACCAGGCTGAGAGGATGGCCCGATTTGGGGGTTTTGAGAGCAGCCAGGGATACCAAGTGGCAAAACAAAAGAGAGGTAAATAGAGACAGAATGAAAGAAAGAATACCTTAGTCAACAAAGAAATGTATTCTCCTGCAAACATTATGCCCACAGTCCTTCCCTCCCCGCCCCCCATGTACAAGGGTCCTCCAAACTTGGCACCTTTCAGCCCAAACCCCCACCCAATGGCTGCCACTTCTTTGGTGTAGGAGTTTGCGAGGATACCTTGCCGGGTTCCCGCTGCTTCTCATCTCTGAGGTGAGAAATGTGCTCCAGGCAGGCTAGCCCTCTGACCCAGCAATGAGGACATTACACCAAGAAAGGCCGTGGAAACATCCCTCACCCAGCAACAATTCTTTACACCCAGTTCCATTTTTTCTGGCTCTAAAGTCAGTCGCCCTTTGAACACACAACATACAGTTGAGATCTCTGTACGATTCTGATGTTTTTGGAGATAGGGTCTGG
>NW_007260744.1:0-9435 GCF_000164805.1 Carlito syrichta
CGCGCCCTCCTGACCCTCCCCGTCCGTGTCACGAGCCCATCGAGACGTCACAGGCGCGGGGCTGGCCAGTGTGTGCTTGGCCGAGAGAGGGGTTGGTCGCTCGGGGACTCGTCTCCGCGCTGACTCTTTTCTGGCGATCGCAGGCGCACAACCCGCTCGCCATGGGAAATCTCCTCAGTTTCTTCCTCGCTAAATTGGTTTTCTGGCCCCGCCGGCGATGCCGGAGGCGCCGGATCCCGTCCGTCCCTGCCTTCCGCCAGGCTGCCCCGCCTGGCCGGGGCCACCCCGCGGCTCCTGAGCCGGCCCTTTTCCCTGGTCCTGCCCGCAAGCTGCTGATCCCTAGTCTGGGTCGCGTGACTCCGCCCCCTAGACTCTACATCGCCCCGAAGGCGCGCGGTTCTCTCCTGCAGGCCAAGGGCTCCTCCCTGGGGACCCCAACGCCTGAATCCGGGGATCAAGTCTGGGAGAAGAAACCCACGCTGTCGGCGGGGAACTTGCTGAAGTATGGACACTTGACCCCCGCAAGGATCCCTCAAGCATACCTTTCTGCCTTCCCCACCTGAGCAGGTGGTCAGTCCTATGGAACTGATACCATCCAGACTGCCCCAGGGGATCAAAAGGAGGGCCCAAGAGGACCCCAAAAAGACGTGAAAGAGGAGAATACGGTTGTGACCATAGAGCTGGAGGTCAAGAAAAGTGTCCACCGTTACAAAGAAGTGTCATTGACATCTAAGCTCCTACAGACCAAGGGAGAATTATCTTCCATAGGACACAGTCATGGGCCTCTGGAGGGAAACTTCCCTTGTCATACTAAAAAAAAAAAGAACTTGAGTGAGAAGACCCAAGTGTGTCAGAAGTGCTCTTCTGGGAAGAATATTCTGACCCCAGTGCACACAGCTCTACTGGGGAAGTCCTGCCTCTTGGGACAGATACAACCATGTTCCCCCACCCAGGCCCAGGCTTCTCCTTGCAGCTGGAGAAGTTCACCAAGGTAATGCTAGAGTGTCCAGGTCTCCAGGCCTGCAGATGCTGCGCTGCAGAAGGAAATGCAGGGCAACCAGCCTCAGATATTCCACCATGAACTTTTCCCACCCGGAGCTGCCAATCATAGGCCCTCCAAGGGCAAGTTCCATGTCACTGCTCCTGCCACTGCTCCCGCTGCTGCCACCTCCACTGCAACTGTTGTGGGATGGAGGTGAGCTGTCCCCACAAACCAAATGTCCCTGCATGGCAACTCAGAAAGATCTAGGCTCCTTGGGTAAGAACATTGGAGGTAAAAGGGAGTAACATCTTGGAGGACAAGATAGAGGCTCTAGAGGATAGAACAGAAATCATGGCAACCTGCTGAGCCACCCAATCTATCTCTCTTCCCCCCCCCCCCACCTGCTGGGAAGACCAAAAACTCCCTGCTTCCGGTCACTTACACTTTGCAGGTCTCAGCTCCTCCTATCACCACTGATTTTGTCACCTGGCTGCTGGCTCTACTATCCTGCTTTTACCTCTGCCTCCTAGCCCCATACCCTTCTCCTTCAAGTCTCACTCTGGCGGAAGGAAGTCCAAGACAACATTGTGTGTAGATTCCCATCCTTCTTTTTCCCTCCTCGCCCCTCATCCAGTCCGTTTCACCATGACCCCTGTTACTCCTGGTAACCCTATCAATTCCATGGGAGTCATTTCTAGCATCCCAGTGAACACCTCTTCTCACTTGACTTTGCAGCCCGCTTTACACCCTGGGATCATTAACACCAACCAAACTCCTTTTCTGAGGCTTTGACTTTCAGATCCACCCTGGATTTTGGGTGAGTGGACTCCCATTTTCCCCAACCAAATGTATGTACAGTGCAGTGGCACTGAATAGTCATCAGTCTGCATCTGCTCGCCTACATTTATTTTTCCAGTCCCACTCCAACTTGTAACCATCACTTTGGCTGGAAAAATCCCTGTTAGCCCAAATTTAGGACACCCAAAGGGCAAGAGCAGAAACCCTGTTTGCCCAGTGTCCTGCTTTAGCAAGACTTTTTTTTTTTTATTTGGAGTCTCATTCTGTTGCTCAGGCTGAAGTGCAGTGGTTGCCCCAACACTGACCTGTTGGGCTCAGGAGATTCTTTCACCTCAACCTTCCAAGTAGCCAGAACTACAGGCATACGCTACCACATCCAGCTTCTTTTTTATTTATTGTGGAGACCTGGTCTTGCCAAGTTGCCTAGGCTGCTCTCAAACCCATGGACTCCGGCAATTCACTCGCCACAGCCTCCCAAAATCCTGGGATTACAGGCTGAAGTCTTTTTATCATGGTTCCTCCAGTGATCACCATTCTAGGAGCAGCAACTCTGCAACACTGTTTTCAGGCCAACTTTTGACTCCAATGTTGTAGATACCTCCCCTCCTTCCTAGGCTGTCATTGGTCAGTCTCTCTTTGTATTTAGGAATAGTTCCCCATTCACACAGACCACCTGAGGCTCCGTTGTAAATCATGGGTGGTACAATGGACAATGCAGCACAGTGGATTTTTAGGAACCCATGTAGTCCCCTTTTGAGTGAAAACACCAGGGAACCACCCAGCCAGGTTGTTCCCTGTGACTTTAGAGTAGGCAGTGTTGTTGATAACATGCTTGTGTTTGGAGACCCCTGGTCAGCACAACTACATGTGATAGAAGGATGAAGAGCCGCCACTGGGTCCCCTAGCACCTGACAAGAGCTTCAGGTGCTCCACTCCATGGATGACTCCTCTCACGGATCTTACTAACTAGAGACTCTCTCCACATATGGTTACCATGAAAAGACACTGGTCTGCGAGAAAGGTACTCAGTCTCTTTAAGTAAACTTAGCATGCTTTAATTACATAAATAAGAAGCCCCAAACCTCAAGAGTAGTTTGTATGCATGTGTATGAATGTAATGGCTGTGTGTGTATCTGGCAGACTATGAGCAGAAAGTTCAGCTGGAAGACGCTCTATTGAAGAAACTCCTCCACAGAGAGTTGAAGAGACCTGCATGTATTATCAGCTGGGCACTTTCTGGTTTAACTGTTAATCTGGATGACACAGGCTCTGGGCCACTTCTCTATAGACTTCAGACTGGGAGATGGTCATTGCTGTTTACAGGTGTTCCTTTTGCCTTCACAGATTTGACTCAATGGCTCCTTAGTTTCCCAGATGGGATGTATACAAAAACGTTGTTCTTGTTCTTCTATCTCTGTATACATGTCTTTGTTCTTTGATTCAACTGTGGAGGAAGAATTGACATGGATGAGGGCTGATGTGTTTTGAGTTAGATTTTGTGCAAAACATTCTGTGTCCCAGGTACTAGGAAAAGGAAAGATGGTGTGGCCCGCCCTTGCCTCTTCCTTCTATATTTTCCCCCAATTCTTCTACATTTTTTAACGTCATTGGAGACAGCATCATCCCCACTGTGTGTCAGGAAACTATTCTTGCTAATTTAGTTTTTAAAATGCGTTAATGTCTTTTTCCAATTTTACTTAAGCCTGTCAACCCTACCGATTTCCCACTTCAACCAGAGATGTTGCACTTGGCATCTATCTTCTAGCATCTCTATCGATCATGTTTACTTTCATTTATCTATTCTGTGAACTTTTACATTTGCCATGCAATTGCAGCAAGGTATTCCACATTTTAACTATATATTTACTCTGAGGTGCACTCAGAAAACTCAAGAGAGAGGTGTGATCTTCAAACATGTGGTCAAGTGAGTAAAACTGAGACTCACAGGATCAAACAGCTTCTAACTATTACCATCATGATACACATCTTGAGGACACATCTGGCTCTCAGAAATCTTCCCAAGATATTCAGTGTCATTGGGTGTTGACTGTCCCATAGATGAGCTGGGCTTATGATGACACCTAGTGACAGAATGGAGGCAGTGACATACTCCATAAAGAGGAGGTAAGGCACACCATGCATATGAGTATAGTGTCAGCCAGGAGAAAGAGGGAGCAAGGGAGAAAGCCTGAGCAAGATCTTGAATTGTGGTTTTTTCCTCCTGAAGACCCTGTGGTCACAGTCAGGTGTCCAGTAGGCTGAGACTTTACACTTGGAGGGAAAACCAGGATGTTCAGTGTCATTGGGGATGGGCAGTCATGTGAATAAGCAGAGATGACCAGAGAGATCCTAGAAGTTGACATGTGGCAGGCCTTCAAGAAGACTGTACACAGTACTGCAGTAGTGCAGCTTTCCTTCATTAGCCACACTGAACTCTTGTCAGATGCTCTTCAAATGAATTTTGTTGTTGTTCACAACACAACGGTGTGAATATTACCTATATATGCCAAATTTCATTTTGCTTGTCTCATTTCACCAGAGACTCACAGCATGCCTTCAATGTCAAAACTCCACAAATTCAAGGTGGAGAGAGGCAGAAGGAGAATGTTAAAAAAGTTTTTTCATCTCTCTCAGATAGAAAGTGACCGGACCAGGACAGAAAACCAGGTCTGACTGTAACACAACTTCTCCCTTTGAACTTGATGCAGCAGTGCTTGCATTAAAGAGAATCACAGAACTGTAGTACATATGTCCCTAGAGAGCATATTATTTGGTTGGAGGCAGTTTTAACATAAAACAATTAATCAGTATATTCAATATACCATACCATCCCTATCGCCAATTAGAAAAGTGCGATAATATGGGTTGAATGACTAAAACAAATTATTTCAGGGAAAGGTTTAAAGACCCCAATGATAATTTTTGAACGTACTCTTGACCATTTATTAGTGGTACAATAGAGAACTCTCATATCCTTGAAATACTGGTTTCACTGTACTAATTTTCTAAACTCTATATCAGTTTCTACTAAAATTTTATATATAAAATTTTCACATTATTCTAGTAATATTTATGGCTATTATAGACAGGTTAATAGCAGCTTCTTAATTATAGTGCTTTGTCAAAATACATGCAGTCAAAATCAATTATATATGTGTGTGTACATGAAACCAATGCTATATATATAATCACATTAGCTTTTAAAATGTACTTTATGCAGTCGCATGGGACAAATGAGAATAAGGCAACAGGTTTACTTTAAAGAGTCATAATAAGACCACAAGTAGCCCCTTGTACACCAGATTGTTTTTAAATTTCAGTTTATTTTTGTATAAGTCATTGTGCATGTCCCTTTAGCTTAGTAACATAAGGAGCAAAGGAGGAGGCAGTTGAGATTGAAAGGGGGAAAGAGTTAACCCCATTAAGATATATGTGAACCCTGTGAGGTTTTGAAACCCAACTTTTTGAGACAACCTTTAAGATTCCTGAATACTTGTTAATATAAACTGAAGGTATTTAGAAATAGACACGGGACTTTTTTGAGTTAAAAAATATGTAACTTTTAAGATTCTTTACTTGCAATTCTATACTTGCTAAGGTTTATCTTGCTAAGTAGGTAAAGCTACTTAGATTTACAAGTACTTTCTAAGTAGTTTTTTCTAAGTTTTTTTCTAAGTAGGCTCTATATTTTTGCTTATTAAGACTGAGTAACAGAGATACACTTCCCTTCTAAGAAGAAACACCCTACTTTCTGAAACACCAAATAAATGGTCAAAATATATGAATCAATGGTTTTCAAGGCATTGCTAATCAGGCAATGGAAGGCTGTAATTTCTGGGATTTGTAACAAAATGAGATGAATACTATGACTATTTCAGCGTATTTCTGAGTGAATTGCTCCATTATCACCCAGCAATGGGAAATACAAAAAGGCCTTGGTGCATACCCTGAGATGTATGCATGCAGCAGAAAGTACAGATAAAGTATAAAGAATCATTAAAATATCTCAAAATATCCTAAAAACAATGCAGAATTAGAAAAAAATGAGCATGTACATACGGAATAATATGGCATACATAACAATTGCTAGACTAAACCCAACATTATCAATAATGACATTAAATATAAATGACATAAACACCTCAAATAAAAGGTAGATAAAAAAGATTTGATGAATAAGTGAAACCCAAAGTTACCGTTGTACTAGCATTTTGTTTTCATTAAAACATACAGATGAATAAAAGAAAAAAGGAAAAAGTTATACAATGTTAACTGTCAGCAAAAGAAAGCTGAAATGACTTTATATATATTAAAATATATTTCAGAGTAAAGGTAATTTTCCCCTCATCAAAGTGTTAATTTATTAAGAGTACACAATATGGATGGTTATGCACAGAACAGAGCTCAAAAGGTATAAGACAAAACATAGCTGGATTGCTAGGAAATGTAGAAAAATTTATAATTACAGAAAGATTTCAATATTGGATCAAATAATAGAAAATCAGATCGAAATAATTTGAACAACATTATCAACCAACATGATTTAATTGATTTTGCTACAACACTCCATATGAATTTACAAACCATAGATCAATATAGATTATGTTGTAAACCATGAAACAATGGTCTCATTCATCTTAAATTTAAAGTAGTCTTGAGAAATTTGACTTCTTATTAAAAGTAAGAAGATTTGAATAATACAGTATATGATCATAATTGAATTGAAATCAACAACAGAAAGACCACTGGCAAATCTCCAAATATATGTAAACACATATTCTAATAATGCGTCTAAATAAATGCCAACTTGGTTTATAATTTTCAAGTAAAAAAAGTAGACAATTAGACAGAACAATTGGAAACAAATAAAGACACACACATACATACATATCACCTATATCAAAAGTGAGAGTGGTTATGACACAACAGATTCTATAGGATTAAAAATATATCAATGTATGATATATGAGCAACTATAATTATAGTAATAAATTTAAATGCTTATATGAGGTTGAGAAGTCTATTGAAATACAAAAACTATAAAATTTCAGGAAGTTTATGTAACATTATTTTGAAAGAAATTGATATATTAAAATTTAAGTTAAAGATTTCATAAATAAAATTCCAAGTATATATGAACTCACTGAACTCTTTTACCAACTTTTAAAGAAAAAACAATACAAATTCTATATAAAATCTCCAGAGAATTGAAATGAAGGGAATACATTTTAACTAGTACTATAGGACTAATAATAATCAAATCCCAAATCATAAACATATATAGTAAGAAAAAGACTACAGCATAATCTCCTTCATTGACAAGAATGCCAACTTTATTAATTAAATTGTTGAAAAATTAAATCTGACAGTGTGTATAAAGGGTAGCACACCGTGACCAAGTGAGAATTATCTCAAGATTGCGAAGTTGTTCTAATCGTCAATATTCAGTTGATGGAAAGTCAAGTCAGCAACATGCAAAGCAGGAGCCCTGGAACTCTATTCTTTCCACAAACACATTTATTCAGGAACAACTCATGAGCAAATTCCTTTTGTGAGAAATCCAGAAGGCTATTTTTGCAAAGGTTGGAGCAGAGAAAAACTAAGTAATGTAGGAACAATAAAAAATCAACAGAAACAAAGAACTGGCTTACAGAACAGATATCAAAAGCAGCACACTCTTAGTTTAAAGACTAATAAAATAAAATAAAGGAGTGAAGATAAAAACAGAGTTAAAACTATAGTGGAAGAAATGACTATAAATGCAACAAATTTAAAAAATATTGGAGACCACTATGAATAATTATAGCACCAAACTTTGGACAACCTGGGAGAAATTGATAAAATGTAAAAAACATACAACCTAAAAAGACTAAATCATGAGACAAATCTATGCTGTATGGAGAATGAATCAGTAATCATAAACTCCCAGCAACAAAAAGCGAAGGATTTTCTCAACAAAGAACTCAAATCACTCTATGAAAAAGATACCTGCATATGTATCAGCATTGTTCACAATAGCAAGAACCTGGAATCAACCATGCTGTCCATCAAAAGAGGACTGGATTAAAAAAATGTGGTACATATACATGATAGAATACTACACAGTCATAAAAAAGAACAAAATCATGAATTTCGCACCAACCTGGATGGAACTAGAGTCTATAATACTGAGTGACCTCTCACAGAAACAAAGATCTGAGTATCACATGTTCTAACTCATATAGTGGACCTTGAGCATCTATCATAATACTTTAAGAAAAGAATTGACAGTGGTGGGAAACTATGGGGGGAGGATGGAGGGGAAGGGAGGTGGGATTAATGGTAGTAAATATCTGTCTCAGGACAGGGAGACACCCCTTATCAACAGGGGTGCCTAAATGAAACATATTTGTATACCTAACCCTTAACTGTACCCCACAACACCAAAATAAAAAATATTGATTAACAAAAAAGAAAAAAAAATTAGTCAAGGACTAAAATGGCTTCACTGGAGTATTGTACCAAACATTTAAGAAATAAATGCAAATGTTATCAATTTCTTCCAAAAATTAAAGAAATGGACTACTTCCAAATGCATGTTATGGGACTAGCAGGACACAGATATCAAGCCCAGACAAAGGTAACAAAATTACAGACCACTATGCTGGAATTTAGATATAAAAGTCCTCAACAAAATGTCAGCAAACTGAATCCAGTAGCACATTAAAAGCATCCATAACCAATTGGAATTTACCTCTAATATGCAAAAATATTTCAACTATGCAAATCAGTTATATGATTCACAATATGAACCTTTTTTTTTTTTTTTTTTTGAGTTGGAGTCTCACTCTGTTGCCCAGACTGGAGTGCAGTGGCCTCTCCCGGCTACTGCAGCCTTGACCTGCTGAGCTCTGGCGATCCTTCTGCCTCAGCCTTCCGAGTAGGTAGAACTACAGGTGCCCACTACCACGCCCGGCTAATTTTTTTATTTTGTTAATTTATTGTAGAAATGAGGTCTTGCCAAGTTGCCCAGGTGGGTCTCGAACCCGCGGGCTCAGGCAATTCACTCACTTCCGCCTCCCAAAGTGCGGGATTACAGGCTGAGCCAGTCTATATGAACCTATTTAAAGTGACATGCTGATCTCAATAGAAGAGAAGAGATAGAAGCATCACACACCTTGATGAAGATAATTTTCAAAACTAAGAATACAAAAAGGTACCTCAGAGCAATAAAGACTCTGTTTTAAAAAGTTTACATCTGACATCATAATTAATAGTAAAAAGTGAAAAATGTTTGCATGAAGATTAGGAAAAGACAACTAAGCCTGCTCTCCAAATTATATTCATCATAGTGTTGAAAATTCTAACCTAAGCAATTAGAGAACAAAGAAATATAAAGTAGATGCATATAAGAAAAAAAGAAGCAAGTTTGTTTCTGTTTGGAGATGGCACAGTCACATATACGTATATATAAAACCAAACAGGTTCGATCCCCAAAATGGTAGTATTGATAAGTGAATTCAGGAAAATTACAAAATAATTTTAAAACATACAAAAATCAGACGTGTTTCTCTATGCCAAACACAATTTGAAAATGATATTAAGGAAACAATTCCATCTCAATAAGACTAACAAGAATAAAATATTCAAAAATAAAAATCAAGTAAGGAAGTCAA
>NW_007260745.1:0-4423 GCF_000164805.1 Carlito syrichta
CTCGACAGCAAAATCAGGGCATCTTACTGAGAACGAAAACAAAATCCAGTTCTAGGAGTTCTCATTTTCCGGAATCTACCGGGCCCCATGATAAGGTTTAATCAGCAATCTGGACTACTGTGTCCATACACTTTCAGAGCTACTTGCTCCGTGGATATGCTAAATCTGTCATTAAAGATCCTCAGGAACTTTCTGGTCCTCTTGTTAGCTGTAAACAAGTATCTGGCCCTATAAATACTTTTGTTTCCTAGGAACATCTATGACCATAATCATATTCCCCAGAATCAAAAGTTATATTGGTACAAAATTCCTCGATTCATGTGACTTCAAAGTACAGAAAATTCTTGTGGGCGGGTTGGTCAGAATTGGGATGTTGGGTTTGGAAGATTCCACATTTTGGGGAGGTCTTGAGAAGGGGAACCAGGAATCATGTTTCCAGTTCCCAAAGAACATTATGAACGTCTTTCTCTTGATATCCAAAAAACTGGAATTCTTGGTCACCAGGAACTGTCTTGGCATCCTGCAGAGTGAAGCAGGAAGCTGGGTAATGGAAGTCGACATGTACAGGAAACTACACATCGTATTGCTAAGGAACTATAAAGAATCTTCATTATATGATTCCTCATTCCCAAAAACTACAGGCCGTCTTCCTAAGAGGTAACCACGAATCAGGTTTTTGAGGTAGAAATCTGGGTAATGGGAGTCCTCACATACAGGAAACTTCACTGCCTATTGCTAAGTAATAATAAGCAATCTGTGTTACTCGTGTCCTCAATCCTAAGAAAACTTCAGGTCGTCTTGCTATGGGCTAAACACGAATCATTTTGCCGTATTGGGAAGTAACTCTGGTCTTAAGATGAACTTGGTAATCTTTAAATTTCCGATTGTACTTTATTTGAGGAGGGGCCGAGGGTTTTGCAGTTGCCAAATATTTAGTTTGAATTATTAAAATATAACCAGGATTCATGGATTCGACTTCCCCTAGGAAACATCTGGGAATCTGCATTTTTGTACACAGAGTTTTGGAATCCACATGGACAGTGAAAATCAGGGCATCTTGCTGAGAACAGACAGGTAATCCGGTTCTTGGAGTTCTCAATCGCCTAAATCTACAAACTCTCTTGATACGGTTTAATCAGCAATCTGGGCTTCTATGTTGCCACATTTTTAGTGCGTTTTTTGAAAAGGAACCAGGAATCTTGGATTACAATTCCTCAAGAACTTTATGGGAGTCTTTGTCTTGATATACAAGCAACTGGAATTCTAGGTCACCAAGAAATATCTTGGCGTCTTGCTGAGAATGATGCAGGAATTTCAGTAATGAGAGTCCTCATATACAGAACACTACAGGACCTGTTGCTACAGAAGAATAAGGAATCTTTCTTACACGAGTCCTCCAACCCAAAAACCTACAGACTGTCTTGCTAAGAGATAACCACCATTCAGTTTTTGGGAGTAGGAATCTGAATAATGGGAGTCCTCATATACATGAAAGTGCAATGTCCATTACTAAAGGATAATAAGGAATCTGTTTTACACGTGTCCTCCATCCCAATAAAAACTTCAGGGTTTCTTGCTAGGGCTAAACACGAATTTGGGTTTCTGAAGCATAAACTAGGGAGATGAAATTCTCATATACACGCAACTGCACTGATATTTCCTAACAAAGTATAAGGAAGGTGGGTGACATTCTTTCTCAATCTCCAAAGATCTATACGGCATCTTCCTAAGATCTAAACATGAATGAAGCTTTCGACTCATGTATTTGTGAACAGGAGTACTCATATACAGGCAACTGCACGGCTGTGGCTAAAAATATGGAATCTGGGTTATACGAGTCCTCAGTCCTGAAAATCTACAGGGCGTCTTGCTGATGGTTAAAGAAGAATCAGGAATTCAAGGCATGAATATGGGTAATAGCAATCCTCATAGACAGGAAACTGCATGTCCTCTTGCTAAGAAAAAAGAAGAAATCTGATTTCCACAGCTCCTCTATATAAAAATCTACATGATGTCTTACTTGGGGTAAACAAGAATCAGGGTTTTCAAACAGGAATCAAGGGAAAGAGAAACATCAATACAAGACACTAAATAGCCTCCAAGTACGAATAAAGATTCATTGTTTTCTTTGTCCCCAATCCAAATAATTCCCAGATTGTCTGCTATGGGACAAACAAGAAAAAGAGATTCAAGCTCCCCAAATGTTTCTTTGCAATTTAGCATGCAGAGATTATGAATCAGTCATTTCAGGACTCCAGAAAATTCTGGTCCTCTTAAAAGTTGTAAACCTGTATTGGGCACTCCAAGTCCGTTAGGTTCCTCAGAACAAGTAAGGCCAGAATCCAGGAAAAAAAAGAATCTTCTTGCCATATTTGGATGTAACCCTGGTCTTAAGATGAAGCCCGTAACCCTTCACTTTCCGTGTCTTTTTTATTTTGAGGCAGGAGAAGGGTTTTGCAGTTTGCCAAATGTTTAGTATGTGTTTTTAAAGGTAACCAAGAATCATGAAATCCACATCCCTAGAAAACTTCTGGGCATCTGTCTTTTGATATACAAGAATTTGGAATCCACATTGACAGGAAAAATCAGGGCATCTTACTGAGAACGAAAATGAAATCCGGTTCTAAGATTTCTCATTTTCCGGAATCTACAGGGCCTCTTGATGAGGTTTAATCAGCAATGTGGGCTTCTGGGTCCCTACATTTTCAGAGTTACTTGCTCCGTGGATATGCTAAATATGTCATTACAGATCCTCAGGAACTTTCTGGTCCTCCTGTTAGTTGTAATCAACCATCTGGCCCTACAAAACGTTTTGTTTCCTAGGAACATCTACGAGCATAAACATATTCCCCAGAATCAAAAGGTATATTGGAACAAAATTCCTCGATTCTGGTGACCTCAAATTACAGAAAATTCTTGTGGGCAGGCAGGTCGGATTGGGATGTTGGGTTTGGAAGATTCCACATTTTGGGGAGGTCTTGTGAAGGGGAACCAGAAATCTTGGATTCCAGTTTCCAAAGTATATTATGGACGTCTATCTCTTGATATCCAAAAAAGTGGAATTCTCAGTCATCAGGTACTGTCTCGGCATCCTGCAGAGTGAAGCAGGAAACTGGGTATTGGAGGTCGTCATATACAGGAAACTACACGTCATATTGCTAAGGAAGTATAAGGAATCTTCCTTATATGAGTCCTCAGTCCCAAAAACTACAGGCCGTCTACCTCAGAGGTAACCACGAATCAGGTATTTGAAATAGATTCAGGGTAATGGGAGTCCTCACATACAGGAAACCTCAGTGCCTAATGATAAATAAGAAAAAGGAATCTGCGTTATTCTTGTCCTCATCCAAAAAACTTCAAGTAGTCTTGCTATGGGCTAAATACGAATCATGGTGTTTTCGAGCATGAATCTGGGAAATGGAGTACTTATTTACAGGCCACTACATGACCTTTTGCTACGAATGAATAAGGAATCTGGGTTCCATGAGTCCTCAATCCCAAACATCTGCAAAGCATCTTGGAAAGTGCTAAAAAGGAATCAGAGTTTCGAAGCAGGATGTATCTAATGAGTGTCCTATAATACAGGAAAATACACAGCTCCTTGCCAAGGAAGAAAAAGAATTGGGGTTATGACAGTCCACAGTCCTAAGAATCAACCGGCTATCTGCTGTGGCCTAAACAAGAATCAGGGTTTAGAACCTGGAACACAGTTAGTAGCAGTCCTCATATACAGAATCTACATGATCACTAACTAAGGAGAAAAAAGAAACCTGCTTACACGGTTCCTCCATCCCAATATGTACATGACATCTTGCTAATGACAAAATAAGAATCAGGGTTTCCAAATAGGATTCTGGGAAATGGGAGTCCTCATATACAGGACATTACACGGACCTTCGCTAAGGAAGAATAAGGAATCTGTGATACACTAGTCCACATTCTGAAAAGTTATCAATGTGTCTTTCTGCGGTATGAACAAGAATCAAGGCTTCAAGCTCGTCTCATGTTTCGGAGATATTCGGCTTCTGGGTATTATGAATCAGTCATTTCAGTACTCCAGTAACATTCTGGTCCTCTTGAGACTTGTAACCGTGTATCTGGTAGTACAAATCCCTTAGGTTCCTTGGGACAATTAAGGCCAGATTCCCAGAAAAAAAGTATCATAGTGCCGTATTTGGATGTAACGTTGGTCTTAACAGGAACTTGGTAATCCTTAAATTTCGGTTTGTACTTTATTTGGAGAGGGGCAGAGGCTTTTGCAGTTGCCAAATATTTAGTGCGAATTATTAAAATGTAACCAGGATTCACGGAATTCACGTCCCTAGGAAATATCTGGGCATCTGCATTTTTGTATACAGAGTTTTGGAATCCACATGTACCGGAAAAACAGGGTATCTTGCTGACAACGGAAAGAGAATCCGTT
>NW_007260746.1:0-2195 GCF_000164805.1 Carlito syrichta
TGTTTATGCGGCAGCAAGGCACCCTGAGAAGTTTTCGGATTGTGGACTAGTGTATGACAGATTCCTTATTCTTCTTTATTGAGGGGATGTGTAATATCCTGTATATGAGGACTCCCTTTCCCTAGAATCCTGTTTGGAAACCCTGATTGTTGTTTTGCCATTATCAAGATGTCATGTATATATTGTGATGGAGGAACCATGTAAAAGAGGTTTCTTAGTTCTCTTTAGCAAGAGATCATGCAGATTCCGCATATGAGGACTGCTGTTACCTATGATCCAGCTCCTAAACCTGATTCTTGCTTAGCCCACAGCAAATGGCCTGTTGATTTTAAGGACTGAGGACTGCTATAACCCTAATTCTTTTTCTTCCTTGGCAAGGGGCTGTGTATTTTCCTGGGTATAAGTACTCTCATTAGATACATCCTGCTTCAAAACTCTGATTCTTTTTAGAACTTTCCAAGATGCTCTGTAGATTTTGGGAATTGAGGACTCGTGTAACCCAGATTCCTTATTCTTTCTTAGCAAAAGGTCATGTACTTGCCTGTCGATAATGACTACATTTTTCCATTTCTTTCTCGAATACACCATGATTCGTGTTTTAGCCCATAACAAGATGACGTTAAGCTTCTTTGGGATGATGACCCAAGTAACGCACATTCCGTATTCTTACTTAGCAATAGGCAGTGAAGTTTCCTGTATGTGAGGACTTCCATTACCCAGATTCCTACTTCAAAAATCTAATTCGTAGTTACCCCTTAGGAAGACGGCCTGTAGTTTGGGGACTGAGGACTCATATAACGAAGATTCCTTATACTTCCTTAGCAATATGACGTGTAGTTTCCTGTATATGACGACCTCCATTACCCAGCTTCCTGCTTCACTCTGCAGGATGCTGAGACAGTTCCTGGTGACCGAGAATTGCAGTTTTTTTGATATCAAGAGAAGAAGTCCATAATGTTGTTTGGGAACTGGAATCCAAGATTACTTGTTCCCCTTCACAAGACCTCCCCAAAATGTGCAATATTGCAAACCCAAACCCCAATTCCTACCGGCCCACCCACAAGAATTTTCTGTACTTTGAGGTCACCTGAATCGAGGAATTTTGTCCCAATATACCTTTTGATTCTGGGTAATATGATTATGGTCATAGACGGTCCCAGGAAACAAAAGGATTTCTAGGGCCAAATACTTGATCACAACTAACAAGAGGACCAGAAAAATCCTCAGGATCTGTAATGACAGATTTAGCGTATCCACGGAGTAAGTAGCTCTGAAAATATATGGACCCAGAAGCCCAGATTGCTGATTAAACCTTATCAAGAGGCCCTGTAGATTCCGGAAATGAGAACTCCTAGAACCAGATTTCTTTTTAATTCTCAGTAAGATTCCTGATTTTTCCTGTCGATTTGGATTGCAAATTCAGTATATCAAAAGACAGATACCCAGAAGTTTCCTAGGTTCGTGGATTCCATGATTCCTATTTACCATTAAAAGTACATAGTAAACATTTGGCAAGTGGAAAACCCTTCTCCCGTCTCAAAATAAAAAGAGACACGGAAGGGGAAGGATTACAGGGTTCACCTTAAGGCCATAGTTACATCCAATTATGACAAGAAGATACTTTTTGTCCTGGAATCTGGCCTTAGTTGTTGTGAAGAACCTAACGGACTTGGAGTTTCCAACACCATTTACAACTTTTAAGAGGACTAGAATGTTGATGGAGTCCTGAAATGACCGATTCATAATATCCAAATGCTAAACTGCTCTGAAACATTTGGGAAGCTCGAAGATCTGTTTCTGGTTTGTCCCAGAGCAGACAACTTGGGAATTTTTTGGATTGAGGATGCGTACAATGATTCTTTTTTCATACTTAGTTGGAGGACATGTAGTGTCTTGTATGTGAGGATTCTCTTTCCCTGGATTCCTGTTTCGAAAACCTGATTCTTGTTTCGCCCTTAGTAAGATGCCATGTTGATTTTTTGATAGACGAACCATGGAAAAGTGATTTCTTCTTTTTTCTTAGCAAGAGGCCATGTAGTTTCCTGCATATGAGGATTGCTATTACCAACATTTATGCCTCGAAACCCTTATTCTTCTTTAGGCGTCAGTAAGATGCCCTGTAGATTTTCAGGACTGAGGACTCGTATAACACAGATTCCTTATATTTAGCAGCAGCCGTGCAGTTGCCTGTATAT
>NW_007260746.1:3037-9831 GCF_000164805.1 Carlito syrichta
TAAGATTCCTGGTCCCTTTTCAAAAGACACACTAAAAATGTGGCGACATAGAAGCCCAGATGACTGTTTAAACCTTATCAAGAACCCTTGTACATCAAGGCGATTGAGAACTCCAAGGACCGGATTCCCTTTCTGTTCTCAGCAAGATGCCCTGATTCTCCCTGTCCATGTGGATTTCAAATTTTGTATACAAAATGCAGATGCCCAGATGCTTCCTAGGGACGTGGATTCCATGAATCCTGGTTACATTTTAATAATTCGTACTAAATATTTGCCAACTGCTAAACACTCGGTCCCTCTCCAAATAAAGTACAAACGGAAATCTAAGGATTACCAAGTTCATCTTAAGAACAAATTTACATCCAAATTCGGCAATATGATACTTTTTTTCCGGGAATCTGGCCTTAATTGTCTCAAGGAACCTAAGGGACTTGTAGTACCAGATACCAGATTTCAACTCTCAAGAGGACCAAAATATTGCTGGAGTCCTGAAATGACTGATTCATAATACCCACAAACCAAATATCTCTGAAACATTAGACGAGCTCGAAGAGTTGATTTTTTTTATACCGCAGCAAGACACCCTGAGATTTTTTCAGACTGTGGTCTAGTGTATCACAGATTCTTTATTCTTCCTTAGCGAGGGGCTGTGTAATGTCCTGTATATGAGGACTCCCTTTCCCCAGAATCCTGTTTGGGAATCCTGATTCTTGTTTTGCCATTAGCAAGATGCCAAGTAGATAATCTGACGGAGGAACCGTGTAAAACAGGTTTCTTATTTTTCCTTAGCTAGAGATCATGTAGATTCTGTATATGAGGACTGCTGTTACCTTTGATCCAGATTCTAAACCCTGATTATTATTTAACGAACACCAGATGTCCTGTTGATTTTCCTGACTGAGGTATGCTATAACTTCTATTCTTTATTCCTTGGCAAGGGGCTGTGTATTTTCCCGTATAATAGGACGTTCATTAGATAAATCCTGCTTCGAAACTCTGATTTCCTTTTAACACTTTCCAAGATGTTCTGTAGGTTTTTGGGATTGAGGACTCGTGTAACCCAGGTTCCTTATTCTTTCTTATCAAAAAGTCATGTTGTTGCCTGTAAATAAGGACTCCATTTTCCAGATTCATCCACGAAAACACCATGATTCATGTTTAGCCCATAGTAAGATGACCTTAAGCTTTTTTTGGTATTGAGGACTCGAGTAACGCCGATTCCTTATTCTTACTTAGCAATAGGCAGTGAAGTTTCCTGTATGTGAGGACTTCCATTACCCAGATTCCTGCTTCAAAATCCTGATTCGTGGTTACCTCTTAAGAAGACGGCCTGTAATTTTGGGAGTGAGGACTCATATACGGAAGATTCCTTATACTTCCTTAGCAATATGACGTGTAGTTTACTGTATATGACGACCTCCATTACCCAGCTTCCTGCTTCACTCTGCAGGATGCCGAGACAGTTCCTGGTGACCGAGAATTCCAGTTTTTTTGGATATCAAGAGAAAGACGTCCATAATGTTCTTTGGGAACTGGAATCCAAGATTACTGGTTTCCCTTCACAAGACCTCCCCAAATGTGGAATATTCCAAACCCAAATCCAAATTCCTACCTGCCCACCCACAAGAATTTTCTGTACTTTGAGGTCACCTGAATCGAAGAATTTTGAACCAATATAACTTTTGATTCTGGGGAATATGATTATGGTCGTAGATGGTCCCAGGAAACAAAAGGATTTCTAAGGCCAAATCCTTGATTACAACTAACAAGAGGATCAGAATGATCCTAAGGATCTGTAATGACAGATTTAGTGTATCCACGGAGCAAGTAGCTCTGAAAAATATAGGGACCCAGAAGCCCAGATTGCTGATTAAACCTAATCAAGAGACCCTGTAGATTCCAGTTAATGAGAACTCCCAGAACCAGGTTTCCATTTCGTTTCAGTAAGATGCCCTGATCTTCCCTGTTGATGTGAATTCCATACACTGTATACAAAAAGAGAGATGTCCAGAAGATTTCTAGTTACGTGGAATCCATGATTCCTGTTACCTTTAAAAATATGTACTAAACATTTGGCAATTGCAAAACCCTTGTCCCCTCTCAAAATAAAAAGAGAAACGGAAGAGGAAGGAATACATCGTTCACCTTAAGACCAGAGTTACATCCACATATGGCAAGAAGATTCTTTTTGTCCTGGAATCTGGTCTTAATTGTTCTGAGAAACCTAATGGACTTGGAGGGCCCGATACACGTTTAAGAATTTCAAGAGGACCAGAATGTTGCTGGAGTCCTGAAATGACTGATTCGTAATATCTGCATGCTAAATTGCTCCGAAACATTTGGGGAGCTTGAAGCCCTGTTTGTTGTTTGTCCCATAGCAGATACCTTGGGAATTTTTTGGATTGAGGACTCGTACAACAAAGATTCTTTTTCGTCCTTGGTTGGAGGCCATGTAGCTTCCTTTATATGAGAACTCTCTTTCCCTAGATTCCTGTTTCTAAACCCTGATTCTTGTGTAGCCCTTAGTAAGATGCCCTGTAGATTTATTGATAGAGGACCCGTCGAACACAGATTGCTTCTTTTTTCTTAGCAAGAGGTCGTGTAGTTTCCAGTATATGAGGACTGCTATTACCCCATTCATGCCTCGAATTCCTGATTCTTCATTCGCCATCAGCAAGATGCCCTGCAGATTTTCAGGACTGAGGACGCGTATATTCCACATTCCTTATGTTTAGCAACAGACGTGCAGTTGCCTGTATACGAGTACTCCCTTTCCAAGATATATGCGTTGAAACAATGATGCTTGTTTAGACCTTAGGAAGACGCCGTGTAGTTTTTTGGGGATTGCGAACACATGCCACCGAGATTCCTTATTCTTTCTTAGAAAAAGTCCATGCAGTTGCCTTTATATGAGGATTTAAATTCCCTAGATTATGCTTAAAAAACCCAAATTTGTGTTTAACCCTTAGCAAGACACCCCGAAGTTTTTTGGGGGATTTAGGACACGTGTAAACCAGATTCCTTACTGTTCCTTAGCAATAGACAGTGCAGTTTCCTGTATATGAGGACTCCCATTATCTAGATTCTTACTCCCAAAATCTGATTGGTAGTTATCTCTTCGCAAGACGCTCTGCAGATTTTTGGGATGGAAGACTCATGTAAACAGGATTCCTTATTCTTGCATAGCAACAAGTCGTGTAGTGTTCTGTATATGAGGACTCCCATTACTGGAATTACTGCTTCGTTCTAAGCAAGAAGCCGAGACATTTCGTGGTGACCTAGAATTCCAGTTGCTTGGATACCAAGAGAAAGAATCCCATAAAGATCTTGTGGAATTGGAAACAAGATTCCTGTTTCCCTTTTCAAAAGACACACTAATAATGTGGTGACATAGAAGCCCAGATTGCTGATTAAACTTTATCAAGAGACGTTGTAGATTTAGGCGATTGAGAACTACAAGAACCCGATTCCCTTTCCGTTCTCAGCATGAAACTCTGTATACAAAAATGCAGATGCCCAGATGTTTCCTAGGGATGTGGATTCCATAAATCCTGGTTACAATTTAATAATTCGTACTAAATATTTGCCAACTGCAAAACCCTCGGCCCCTCTCAAATAAAGTACAACGGAATTTTAGGGATTACGACGTTCATCTTAAGACCAAAGTTACATCTAAATACGGCAAGATGATACTTTTCTACCGGGAATCTGGCCTTCATTGTCCCAAGGAACCTAAGGGACTTGTACTACCAGATACCCGATTACAACTCTCAAGAGGACCAGAATGTTGCTGGAGTTCTGAAATGACTGATTCATAATTCCCACAAGCCAAATATCTCCGAAACATGAGACGAGCACGAAGCCCAGATTCTTGTTCATCCTCTAGCAAGACACCTTGAGAATTTTTCGGATTGGGGACTAGTTTATCACAGATTCCTTATTCATTCTTGGTGAGCGACCATGTAATGTACTGTATATGAGGAATCCCTTTCCCGAGAATGCTTTTTGGAAACCCTGATTCTTGTTTAGCCCTTAGCAAGATGTCATGTAGATATTGGGATGGAGGAACCGTGTGAAACAGCTTTCTTATTTCTCCTTAGCAAGAGATCGTGTAGATTCTGTATATGATGACTGCTAATACCTATGTTGCAGGTTCTAAACCCTGATACTTGTTTAGCCCACAGCAGATGGCCTGTTGATTTTTAGGCCTGAGGACTGCTATAACCCCGATTCTTTTTCTTCCTTGGCAAGGGACCATGTATTTTCCTGTATATTAGGACTCTCATTACATAGATCCTGCTTCGAAACTATGATTATTTTTAGCCCTTTCCAAGATGCCCTGCAGATTTTTGTGATTGGGTACTCGTGTAACCCAGATTCCTTATTCTTTCTTAGCATAAGATCATGTAGTTTCCTGTATATAAGGACTCCATTTCCCCAGATTCATGCTAAAAGCACCTGATTCGTGTTTAGCCGATAAGAAGACGAACTGAAGTTTTTTATTGATAGAGGACATGAGTAAGGCAGATTCCTTATTTTTACTTATCAAGAGGCAGTGCAGTTTACTGTATGTGAGGACTCCCATTACTCAGATTCCTACTTCAAAAACATGAATGGTGGTTACCACTTAGGAAGACGATCTGTAGTTTTTGGGATTGAGGACTCATGTCAAATAGATGCCTTATACTTCCTAAGCAATATGATGTGTAGGTTCCTGTATATGATGATTCCCATTACCCAGATTTCTGCTTCACTCTGCAGGATGCCGAGACAGTTACTGTTGACCGAGAATTCCAGTTCTTTGCATATCTAGAGAAAGACTCCCATAATGTTCTTTGGAAACTCGAATCCTAGATTCTTGGCTCCCCTTCACAAGACTCTCCCTAAAATGTGGAATCTTCAAAACACATCCCAATTCCGACCTCCCTGCCCACAAGAATTTTCTGTAGTTTGAGGTCACCTGAATCAAGGGATTTTGTACCAATATGCCTTTTGATTCTGGGAAACATGATTATGGTCGTAGATGTTCCTAAGACAGAAAAATATTTGTATGGACAGATCCTTGATTACAACTAACAAGATGACAAGAAAGTTCCTGTGGATCTGTAATGACAGATTTCGTGTATCCACGGAGAAATTAGCTCTGAAAAATGTAGGGACTAAGAAGCTCAGATTGCTAATTAAACCTTTTCAAGAGGCCCTGTAAATTTTGGTTAATGAGAACTCCTACAAACGGATTTCCTTTTCATTCTCAGCAAGATGCCCTGATGTTCCCTATTCATGTAGATTCCAAACTCTGTATACAAAAAGACAGATGCCCTGAATTTTCCTAGGGACGTGGAATCCTGGTTACCTTTAAAAATACTTACTAAATATTTGGCAACAGCGAAACCCTTGTCCCCTCAAAATAAAAATTGAAACGGAAGGGGAAGGATTACAGGGTTCACCTTAAGACCAAAGTTACATTCACACATGGCAAGAAGATTCCTTTTGTTCTGAAATCTGGCCTTAGTTGTTCCAAGGAATCTAATGGACTTGGAATGTCCGGTACACGTTTAGAAGTTTCAAAAGGTCCAGAATGTTGCTGGAGTCCTGAAATGACCGATTCATAACATCCGCATGATAAATTGCTCTGAAACTTTTGGGGAGCTCGAAACCCTGTTTCTTTATTTTAATTTGAGTTGGAGTCTCACTCTGTCGCCCAGACTAGAGTGCAGTGGCCGCTCCCGATCATCGCAGCCTCGACTTGCTGGGCTCCGGTGATCCTTCTGCCTCAGCCTTCCAAGTAGATGGAATTACAGGCATGCACTACCACGCCCGGACGTTTTTTTGATTTATTGTAGACATGAGGTCTTACTGCCTAGGCGGGTCTCGAACATGTGGGCTCAAGCAATTCACTCACCTCAGTCTCCCAAATGCATGGGATTACAGGCTGAGCCACCGAGCCTGGCTAAAGCCCTGTTTCTTTTTTTGTGCCATAGCAGAAACCCTGGGAATTTTTTGGACTGAGGACTCGTACAACAATGATTCTTTATTTGTCCTTAGTTGGAGGCCAGGTAGTGTACTGTATGTGAGGATTCTCTTTCCCTAGATTCCTGTTTCAAATTCCTGATTCTTGTTTAGCACTTACTAAGACGCCATGTAGATATTTTGATAGAGAAAGCATGGAAAACAGATTTTTTCTTTTCCTTAGCAAGAAGACATGTAGTTTCCTGTATATGAGGACTGCTATTACCCACATTCATGCCTCGAATCCCTGTAGATTGTCAGGACTGAGGACTCATATTACGTAGATTCCATATTTTTAGCAACAGCCATGCAATTGCCTGTATATGAGTACCCCTGTTCACAGATACATGCGTCAAAAGCTTCATTCTTGTTTAGATCTTAGGAAGACGCCGTATACTTTTTTGGAGATTGAGAAAACATGTCACCAACATTCCTTATTCTTTCTTAGGAAAAGTCAGTGCAATTGCCTGTATATGAGTATTTCATTTCCCTAGTTTATGCTTCAAAAACCCAAATTCGTGTTTAGCCCTTAGCAAGACACACTGAAGTCTTATTGGAATGGAGTACACGTGTAAACCAGATTCCTTATTGACCTTTGGCAATAGACAGCACAGTTTCCTGTATATGAGGACTCCCGTTATCCAGATTCCTACTCCCAAAACCTGAATCGCGGTTATCTCTTATCAAGATGTTCTGTAGGATTTGGGGATGGAGGACTCGTGTAAGCAGGATTCCATATTCTTCCGTAGAAACAGGTCATGTAGTATTCTGTATATGAGGACTCC
>NW_007260746.1:11187-12088 GCF_000164805.1 Carlito syrichta
TTTTCTTATTGAGGACTTGTGTAACCCAGATTCCTTATTCTTTCTTACCAAAAGCTCGTGTAGTTGACTCTAAATAAGGACTCCATTTTCCAGATTAATGCTCGAAAACACCATGATTCGTGTTTAGCCCATAGCAAGATGATCTTAAGCTTTTTTGCGATTGAGGACCTGAGTAACGCAGATTCCTTATTCTTACTTAGCAATAGGTAGTAAAGTTTCCTGTATGTGAGGACACACATTACCCAGATTCCTACTTCTAAAATCTGATTCGTGGTTACCACTTAGGAAGACGGCCTGTAGTTTTGGGACTGAGAACTCATATAAGGAAGATTCCTTATACTTCCATGTCAATATGTCGTGTAGTTTCCTGTATATGATGACCTCGACTACCCAGCTTTCTGCTTCACTCTGCAGGATTCCTGGTTCCCCTTCACAAGACCACCACAAAATGTGGAATATTCCAAACCCAAAATCCCAATTCCTACCTGCACACCCACAAGAATTTTCTGTACTTTGAGATCACCTGAATTGATGAACTTTGTACCAATATACCTTTTGATTCTGGGGAATATGATTATGGTTGTAGATGGTCCCAGGAAACAAAAGTATTTCTAGGGACAAATCCTTGATTACAACTAATAAGAGGACCAGAAAGATCCTGAGGATCTGTAATGACAGATTTATCGTATCTATGGAACAAGTAGCTCTGAAAATGTAGGGACCCAGAAGCCCAGATTGCTGATTAAACCTTATCAAGAGGCCCAGTAGATTCCAGAAAATGAGAACTCCTAGAAACAGATTTCCTTTTTATTCTCAGTGAGATGATTTGATTTTTCCTGTCGATTTGGATTCCAAATTCAGTATATGAAAAGACAGATGCCCAGAAGATTCCTAGGTTCCT
>NW_007260747.1:0-12539 GCF_000164805.1 Carlito syrichta
ACTTTATGGGATCTTTTTCATGATATCCAAGCAACTGGAATTCTAGGCCACCAGGAAATATCTTGGCGTCTTGCTGAGAATAAAGCAGGAATTTCAGTAATGGGAGTCCTCATATACAGAACACTACACGACCGGTTGCTACGGAAGAATAAGGAACCTTGGTTACACGAGGCCTCCATCACAAAAACCTACAGGCCGTCTTGGTAAGAGATAACCACCATTCAGGTGTTGGGAGTAGGAATCTGGATAATGGGAGTCCTCATATACAGGAAACTGCACTGTCTTGCTAAAGGAGAATAAGGAATCTGGTTTACACGTGTCCTCCATCCCAATAAAACTTCAGGGTTTCTTGCTAAGGGCTAAACACGAATTTGGGATTTTGAAGCATAAATTAGGGAAATGAAATCCTCATATAGAGGCAAATGCATGGACTTTTACTTAGAAAGATTAAGGAATGTGGGTGACATGTTTTCTCAAACTCCACAAAAGTATACATCGTCTTCCTCAGATCTAAACAAGATTCAAGTTTTCGAAGCATGTATCTGTGAACCGGAGTACTCATATACAGGTAGTTGCATGACTGTTGCTAAAAAATAAGTAATCTGGTTTATACTAGCCCTCAGTCCTGAAAATCTACAGGGCATCTTACTGATGGCTAAAGAAGAATCAGGGATTCCAGGCATGAATGTGGGTAATAGCAATTCTCATATACTGGAAACTACATGACCTCTTGCTAATAAAAGAGAAGAAATCTGTTTTCCACGGTTCCTCTATCAAAAAATGTACATGACGTATTACTAAAGGGCTAAACAGGAATCAGGGTTTCAAAACAGGAATCAAGGGAAAGAAAGTCCTCCCATACAGGACACTACATGGCCTCCTACTAAATACGAATAAAGAATCGATGTTGTACGCGCCCTCAATCCAAAAAATTCCCAGGTTGTCTGCTCTGGGAGAAACAAGAAAGAGATCTTCGAGCTCCGCAATTGATTCAGAGCAATTTAGCATTCCGTTATTATGATTCGGTCATTTCAGGACTCCAGCAACATTCTGATCCTCTTAAGAGTTGTAAATGGTATTGGGCATTCCAAGTTCGTTAGGTTCCTCATAACAACTAAGGCCAGATTCCAGGAAAAAAAAAATCTTCTTGCCATATGTGGATGTAACTCTGGTCTTACGGTGAACACTGTAATCTTTCCCCTTCCGTGTCTCTTGATATTTTGAGAAGGGACAAGGTTTTGGCACTTTCCAAATGTTTAATACATACTTTTAATGCTAACCAGGAATCATGGAATTCACGTACCTAGAAAAATTCTGGGCATCTGACGTTTGATATACTGAATTTGGAATCCAAATCGACAGGAAAAAATCAATGCATATTACTGAGAATTAAAAGGAAATCCGGTTCAGGAGTTCTTATTTTCCGGAATCTACTGGGCTTCTTGATAAGGTTTAATCAGCAATCTGGGCTTCTGGGTCCCTATTTTTTCAGAGCTACTTGCTCCATGGATATGCTAAATCTGTCAGTACAGATCCTCAGGATTTTTCTGGTCCTCTTGTTAGTTGTAATCAAGGTTTTGTCCCTACAAATCCTTTAGTTTCCTGGGACCATCTACGACCATAATCATATTCCCCAGAATCAAACGGTATATTGGTGCAAAATTCCTCGACTCAGGTGACCTCAAAGTACAGAAAATTCATGTGGTTGGGCAGGTAGGAAATGGGGTTTTGGGTTTGGAATATTCCACATTTTGGGGAGGTCTTGTGAAGGGGAACCAGGAATCTTGGATTCCAGTTCCCAAAGAACATTATGGACGTCTATCTTCTGATATCCAAAAATCTGGAATTCATGGTCTGCAGGAAATGTCTCGGCATCCTGCAGAGTGAAGCAGGAAGCTAGGTAATGGAGGTCGTCATATACAGGACACTACACGTAATATTGCTAAGGAAGTATAAGGAATATTCCATATATGAGACTTAATACGAAAAACTACAGGCCGTCTTCCTAAGACGTAACCACGAATCAGGTTACTGAAGTAGGAATCTGGGTAATGGGATTCCTCACATAAAGGAAACTTCACTCTCTATTGCTAAGTAAGAATAAGGAATTTGCGTTACTCGGATCCTCAATTCCAGAAAAGCTTAAGTCATCTTGCTATGGGCTAAACAAGTATCATGGTGTTTTCGAGCATTAATCTGGAAAATGGAGTCCTTATTTACAGGAAAGTACATGACTTTTTGCTAAGAAAGGATAAGGAATTTGGGTTACACGAGTCCTCAGTCCCAAAAATCTACAGAGCATCTTGGAAAATTCTAAAAAGAATCAGATTTTCGAAGAAGATTGTATCTAATGAGAGTCCTAATATACAGGAAAATACACAGCCCCTTGCCAATGAAGAAAAATAATCGGGGTTATTGCAGTCCTCATTCCTTAAAATCAACAGGCCATCTGCTGTGGGCTAAATAGGAATCAGGATTTAGAAGCTGGATCATAGGTAATAGCAGTCCTCATATGCAGAATCTACATGATCTCTAACTAAGGAGAACTAAGAAACCTCTTTTACACGGTTCCTCCGTCACAATATCTACATGACATTTTGCTAATGGCAAAACAACAATCAGGGTTTCCAAACAGGATTCTGGGGAATGGGAGTCCTCATATACAGGACATTACATGGCCCCTCGGTAAACAAGAATAAGGAATCTGTGATACACGAGTCCACAATCAGAAAAATTCTCAGGTTATCTTGCTGCAGTATAAACAAGAAACAAGGTTTCGAGCTCGTCTCATGTTTCGGAGATATATGGCTTGTGGGTATTATGAATCAGTCATTTCAGGACTCAAGCAACATTCTGGTCCTCTTGAGAGTTTTAACCGGATATCTGGTAGTTCATGTCCATTAGGTTCCTCGGGACAATTAATGTCAGTTTTCCAGAAAAAAGAATCATCTTGCCGTATTTGGATATAACGTTGGTCTTAACATGAAATTGGTAATACTTAAATTTTAATTTGTACTTTATTTGGAGAGGGGCCAAGGGTTTTGCAGTTGCCAAATATTTAGTACGAATTATTAAAATGTAACCAGGACCCATGGATTCCATGTCCCTAGGAAATCTCTGGCATCTGCATTTTTGTACACAGAGATTTGGTATCCATATAGACAGGGAAATTCAGAGCATTTGCTGAGAACGGAAAGGGAATCCGGTTCATGGAGTTCTTAATCGCCTAAAGCTACATTCTCTTGATAAGGTTTAATCAGCATTCTGGGCTTCTCTGTCGCCACATTTTTAGAGTGTCTTGTGAAAAGGGACCAGGAATCTTGGGTTCCAATACCTCAAGAACTAAATGGGAGTCTTTCTCTTGATATCCAAGTAACTGGAATTCTAGGTCACCAAGAAATACCTTGGCGTCTTGCTGAGAATGAAGCAGGAAATTCAGTAATGGGAATCCTCATATACAGAACACTACACAATCTGTTGCTACGGAAGAATAAGGAATCTTGGTTACACGAGGCCTCCATCCCAAAAACCTACAGACTGTCTTGCTAACAGATAACCACCATTCAGGTTGTGGGAGTAGGAATCTGGATAATGGGAGTCCTCATAAACGGGAAACTGCACTGTCTATTGCTAAAGGAGAAAAAGGAATCTGGTTTTACATGTGTCCTCCATCCCAATAAAACTTCAGGGTTTCTTCTTAAGTGCTAAACACGAATTTGGGTTTTTGAAGCGTAAACTAGGGAAATGAAATCCTCATATACAGGCAAATGCACTGACATTTCCTAAGAAAAAATAAGGAATGTGGGTTACATGTTTTCTCATTCTCCAAAAAAGTTTATGGCATCTTCCTCAGATATAAACAAGAATCAAACTTTTGACGCATGTATCTGTTAACAGGAGTACTCATATACAGGTAACTGCATGGCTGTTGCTAAAAATAAGGAATCTGGGTTCTACGAGTCCTCAGTACTGAAAATCTACAGGCCATCTTGCTGAGGGCTAAAGAAGAGTCAGGGATGTGAGGCATGAATGTGGATAATAGCAATCATCATATACTGCAAACAATATGGCTCCGTGCTAATAAAAGAGAAGAAATCTGTTTTCCACGTTTCCTCTATCAAAAAATCTACATGACTTCTTACTAAGGGTTAAACAAGAATCAGGGTTTCGAAACAGGAATCAAAGGAAAGAGAGTCCTCACATACAGGACACTACATGGCCTCCAAGTAAGTACGAATAAAGAATCACTGTTGTACGCGCCCTCAATCCAAAAAATTCCCAGGTTGTCTGCTATGGGAAAAACAAGAAACAGATCTTCGAGCTCCCTTAATGTTTCAGAGCAATTTAGCATTCGGATATTATGAATCGGTCATTTCAGGACTCCAGCAACATTCTGGTCCTCTTAAAAGTTGTGAATGGTATTGGACACCCAAGTCCGTTAGGATCCTCAGAACAACTAAGGCCAGATTCCAGGATAAAAAGAATCTTCTTGCCATATTTGGATGTAACTCTGGTCTTAAGTGAACCCTGTAATCCTTCCCCTTCCGTGTCTCTTTTTATTTTCAGATGGGACAAGGGTTTTGCACTTGCCAAATGTTTACTACGTACTTTTATTGGTAACCAGGAATCATGGAATCCACCACCTAGGAAACTTTTGGGCGTCTGTCTTTTGATATACTGAATTTGGAATCTACAGAGACAGGAAAACTCAGGTCATATTACTGAAAATTAAAATGAAATCCGATTCTAGGAGTTCTCATTTTCCGGAATCTACAGGGCCTCTTGATAAGCGTTAATCAGCAATCTGGGCTTCTGGGTCCCTATATTTTTAAAAACAGTTGCTCTGAGGATACGATAAATCTGTCATTAGAGATCCTCAGGATGTTTATAGTCCTCTTGTTAGTTGTAATCAAGGATTTGGCCCTAGAAATCCTTTAGTATTCTGGGACAATCTACGACCATAATCATATTCCCCAGAATCAAAAGGTATATTGGCACAAAATTCCTCGATTCAGGTGACCTAAAAGAACAGAAAATTCTTGTGGGTGGGTAGGTAGGAATTGGCATTTTGGGTTTGGAATGTTCCAAATTTTGGGGAGGTCTTGTGAAGGGGAACCAGGAATCTTGGATTCCAGGTCCCAAAGAACATTATGGACGTCTTTCTCTTGATATCCAAAATACTGGAATTCTCGGTGTACAGGAACTGTCTTGGGACCCTGCAGAGGAAAGCAGGAAGCTGGGTAGTCGAGGTTGTCATATACAAGAAATTGCATGTCATGTTGGTAAAGAAGTTTAAGGAATCTTCCTTATATGTGTCCTCAGTCCCAAAAGTCAGGCCGTCTTCCTACATGGAAACCACGAATCAGATTTTTGAAGTAGGAATCTGGGTAATGTGTGTCCTAAACACAGGAAACTTCACTGCCTACAGCTAAGTAAGAATAAGGAATCTGCATTACTCGGGTCCTCAATCCCAAAAAAGCTTAAGGTCATCTTGCTATCGGCTAAACATGAATCATGGTGTTTTCGAGCATGAATATGGAAAATGGAGTCCTTAAAATCAACAGGCCATCGTCTGTGGGCTAAACAAGAATCAAGGTTTAGAAGATGGAACATAGGTAATAGCAGTCCTCATATGCAGAATCCATATGATCTCTAGCTAAGAAGAACTAAGAAACCTCTTTTACACGGTTCCTCCATCAAAATATCTACATGAAATCTTGCTAATGGCAAAACAAGAATCAGGGTTTCCAAACAGGATTCTGGGGAACGGAAGCCCTCATATACCGGACATTACACAGCCCCTTGGTTAAGAAGAATAAGTAATCTGTGATACAGTAGTCCACAATCCAAAAAATTCTCAGGGTGTCTTGCTGCAGTATATACAAGAATCAAGGCTTCGAGCTCATCTCATGTTTCATAGATATTTGTCTTGTGGGTATTATAAATCATTCATTTCAGGACTCCAACAACATTCTGGTCCTCTTGAGAGTTGTAATCGGGTATCTGGTAGTACAAATGCCTTAAGTTCCTCGGGACAATTAAGGCCAGATTCCCGGAAAAAAAGTATCATATTGCCGTGTTTGGATTTAAATTTGGTCTTAAGATGAACTTGGTAATCCTTAAATTTTCGTTTGTACTTTATTTGTAGAGGGGCCGAGGGTTTTGCAGTTGCCAAATATTTAGTACGTATTATTAAAATGTAACCAGGATCCGTGGATTCCACGTCCCTAGGAAACATCTGGGCATCTGCATTTTTGTACACAGAGTTTTGGAATCCACATGGACAGGGAAATTCAGGGCATCTTGCTGAGAACGGAAAGGGAATTCGATTCTTGGAGTTCTCAATCAAATAAATCTACAAAATCTCTTGAAAAGGTTTAATCAGCAATCTGGGCTTCGATGTCACCACATTTTTAGTGTGTCTTTTGAAATGGGACCAGAAATCTTGGATTCCAATTTCTTAAGAACTTTATGGGAGTCTTTCTCTTGACATCCAACCAACTGGAATTCTAAGTCACCAGGAAATATCTTGGCGTCTTGCTGGGCATGAAGCAGAAATTTCAGTAATGGGAGTCCTCATATACAGAACACGACACGACCTGTTGCTACGGAAGAATAAGGAATCTTGGTTACACGAGGACTCCATCCCAAAAACCTACAGTCCGTCTTGCTAAGAGATAACCACCATTCAGGTTTTGGGAGAAGGAATCTGGATAATGGGCATCCTCATATACAAGAAACTGCAGTGTCTATTGCTAAAGGAGAATAAGGAATCTGGTTTACACGTGTCCTCCATCCCAATAAAACTTCAGGGTTTCTTGCTAAGGGCTAAACACGAATTTGGGTTTTTGAAGCATAAACTAGGGAAATGAAATCCTCATATACAGGCAAATGCACTGACTTTTCCAAAGAAAGAATCAGGAATGTTGGTGACATGTTTTCTCAAACTCCAAAAAAGTATACGGCGTCTTCCTAAGATCTAAACAAGAATCAAGTTTTCGACGCATGTATCTGTGAACAGGAGTACTCATATACAGGTAACTGCATGGCTGTTGCTAAAAATAAAGAATCTGGGTTCTACGAGTCCTCAGTCCTGAAGATCTACAGTGCATCTTGCTGACGGCTAAAGAAAAATCAGGGATTCGAGGAATGAACGTGGGTAATAGCAATCCTCATATACAGGAAACTACATGACCTCTTGCTAATGAAAGAGAAGAAATATGTTTTCCACTGTTCTTCTATCAAAAAAATATACGTGACTTCTTACTAAGGGCTAAACAAGAATCAGGGTTTCGAAAAAGGAATCAAGGGAAAGAGAGTCCTCACATACAGAACACTACAAGGCCTCCAACTAAGTACGAATAAGAATCATTGTTGTACGCGTCCTCAATCCAGAAAATTCCCAGGTTGTCTGCTATGGGACAAGCAAGAAACAGATCTTCGAGCTCCCCAAATGTTTCAGAGCAATTTAGCATTCGGATATTATGAATTGGTCATTACAGGACTCCAGCAACATTCTGTCCTCTTAAAAATTGAAAATGATATTGGGCACTCCAAATCCCTTAGGTTCCTAAGAACAACTAAGGCCAGATTCAAGGACAAAAAGAAACTTCTTGCCATATTTGGATGTAACTCTGGTCTTAAGGTGAACCCTTTAATCCTTCACCTTCGATGTCTCTTTTTATATTGAAACGGGACAAGGGTTTTGCACTTGCCAAATGTTTACTACGTTCTTTAAATGTAACCAGAAATCATAGAATCCACGAACGTAGGAAACTTCTGGGCATCTGTCTTTTAATATACTGAATTTGGAATCCAAATCGACAGTAAATATTAGGGTATGTTACTGAGAATAAAAAGGAAATCCGGTTCTAGGTGTTCTCATTTCTGGTAATCTACCTGGAATCTTGATAAATTTTAATCAGCAATCTGGGCTTCTGGGTCCTTATATTTTCAGAGCTACCTGCTCCGTGGATATGCTAAATCTGTCATTACACATCCTCAGGATCTTTCTGGTACTCTTGTTAGTTGTCATCAAGGATTTGGCCCTAGAAAACCTTTTGTTTCCTGGGACCATCTACGAACATAATCATATTCCCCAGAATCGTTAGGTATATGGGTACAAAATTCCTCGATTCAGGTGACCTCAAAGTGCAGAAAATTCTTGTGGGTGAGCAGGTAGGAATTGGGGTTTTGGGTTTGGAATATTCCACATTTTGGGGGGCTCTTGTGAAGGGGAACCAGGAATCTTGGATTCCAGTTCCCAAAGAACATTATGGATGTCTTTCTCTTTATATCCAAAAAACTGAAATTCTCGGTCTACAGGAACTGTCTTGGAATCCTGCAGAGTGAAGCAGGAAGCTGGGTAGTCGAGGTCGTCATATACAGGAAACTACACGTCATATTGACAATGAAGTATAAGATATCTTCCTTATATGAGTCCTCAGTCCCAAAACTACAGGCCATATTCGTAAGTGGTAACCACAATTCAGATTTTTGAAGTAGGAATCTGGATAATGTGTGTCCTCACATACAGGAAACTTCACTGCCTATTGCGAAGTAAGAATAAGGAATCCTCGTTACTCGGGTCCTCAATCCCAAAAAATCTTAAGGTCATCTTGCTATGGGCTAAACACGAATCATGGTGTTTTTGAGCATGAATCTGGAAAATAGAGTCCTTATTTACAGTCAACTACATGACCTTTTGGTAAGAAAGAATACGGAATCTGGGTTACATGAGTCCTCAATCCCAAAAATCTACAGAGCATCTTGGAAAGTTCTAAAAAGAATCAGAGTTTCGAAGCAGGATGTATCTAATGAGAGTCCTAATATACAGGAAAATACACAGCCCTATGCCAAGGAAGAAAAAGAATCGGGATTATAGCAGTCCTCAGTCCTTAAAATCAACAGGCCATGTGCTGTGGTCTAAACAACAATCAAGGTTTAGAAGCTGGAACATAGGTAATAGCAGTCCTCAAATGCAGAATCTATATGATCTCTAGCTAAGGAGAACTAAGTAGCATCTTTTAGAAGGTTCCTCCATCACAATATCTATATGACATCTTGCTAATGGCAAAACAAGAATCAGGATTTCCAAACAGGATTCTGGGGAAGGAAGTCCTCTTATACAGATATTACTCGGCCCCTCAGTAAAGCAGAATAAGTAATCTGTGATACACTAGTCCACAATCCGAAAAATTCTCAGGGTGTCTTGCTGCGATATAAACAAGAATCAAGGCTTCGAACTCGTCTCATGTTTCAGAGATATTTGTCTTGTGGGTGTTATGAATAAGTCATTTCAGGACTCCAGCAACATTCTGTTCCTCTTGAGAGTTGTAATCGGGTATCTGGTAGTACAAATCCCTTAAGTTCCTCGGGACAATTAAGGCCAGAATCCCCGAAAAAATGTATCATATTGCCGTATTTGGATGTAACTTTGGTGTTAAGATGAACTTCGTAATCCTTAAATTTCCGTTTGTACTATATTTGTAGATGGGCTGAGGGTTTTGCAGTTGCCAAATATTTAGTACATATTATTAAAATGTAACCTGGATCCATGGATTCTACGTCCCTAGAAAACATTTGGACATCTGCATTTAAGTACACAGCGTTTGGAATCACATGGACAGGGAAATTCAGGGCATCTTGCTGAGAACGGAAAGGGAATCCGGTACTTGTAGTTCTTAATCGCCTAAATCTGCAAAGTCTCTTGAAAAGGTTTAATCAGCAATCTGGGCTTCTATGTCGCCATGTTTTTAGTGTGTATTTTGAAAAGGGACCAGGAATTTTGGGTTCCAATTCCTCAAGAACTTTATGGGAGTCTTTCTCGTGATATCCAAGCAACTCGAATTCTAGGTCACCAGGAAATATCTTGGCGTCTTGCTGAGAATGAAGCAGGAATTTCAGTAATGGGAGTCCTCATATACAGAACACTACACAAACTGTTGCTACGGAAGAATTAGGAATCTTGGTTACACGAGACCTCCATCCCAAAAACCTACAGACCGTCTTGCTAAGAGTTAATAACCATTCATGTTTTGGGAGTAGGAATCTGAATAATGGGAGTTCTCATATACAGGAAACTGCACTGTGTATTGCTAAAGGAGGACAAGGAATCTGGTTTACACGTGTCCTCCATCCCAAAAATCTTCAGGGTTTCTTGCTAAGGACTAAACACGAATTTGGGTTTTTGAAGCATAAACTATGGAAATGAAATCCTCATATACAGGCAAATGCACTCACTTTTTCTAAGAAAGAATCAGGAATGTGGGTGACATGTTTTCTCCATCTCCAAAAAAGTATACGGCGTCTTCCTAAGATCTAAACAAGAATCAAGTTTTCAACGCATGTATCTGTGAACAGGAGTACTCATATACAGCTAACAGCACGGCTGTTGCTAAAAATAAGGAATCTGGGTTATACGAGTCCTCAGTCCTGAAGATCTACAGGGCATCTTGCTGACGGCTAAAGAAGAATCAGGTAATCGAGGCATGAATGTGGGTAATAGCAATCCTCATATACAGGAAATTACATGGCCTCTTGCTAATGAAAGAGAAGAAATCTGCTTTCCACGGTTCTTCGATCAAAAAATATACATTACCTCTTACTAAGGGCTAAATAAGAATCAGGGTTTCGAAAAAGGAATCAAGGGAAAGAGAATCCTCACAAAGAGGACACTACACGGCCTCCAACTAAGTACAAATAAAGAATCATTGTTGCAGTCGTCCTCAATCCAGAAAATTCCCAGGTTGTCTGCTATGGGACAAACAAGAAACAGATCTTCGAGCTCCCCAAATGCTTCAGAGCAATTTAGCATTCGGATATTATGAATTGGTCATTTCAGGACTCCTGGAACATTCTGGTCCTCTTAAAATTTGTAAATGGTATTGGGCTCTCCAAGTCTGTTAGGTTCCTCAGAAAAACTAAGGCCAGATTCCAGGACAAAAAGAATCTTCTTTCCATATTTGGATGTGACTCTTGTCTTAAGGTGAACCCTGTGATCCTTCCCCTTCCAAATCTCTTTTTATTTTGAAACGCGACAAGGGTTTTGCACTTGCCAAATGTTTACTACGTACTTTTAATGTAACCAGGTATCATGGAATCCACGAACCTAGAAAATTTCTGGGAATCTGTCTTTTGATATACTGAACTTTGAATCCAAATCTACAGGAAAATTCAGGCCTTCTTACTGATAACAAAAAGGAAATCCGGTTCAAGGATTCTTCATTTTCAGGAATATACGGGGACTCTTGATAAGGTTTAATCAGCAACCTGGGCTTCTAGGTCCCAACATTTTCAGAGCTACTTGCTCCGTGGATATCCTAGATCTGTCATTAAACATCATCAGCATCTTTCTGATCCTCTTGTTTGTTGTAATCAAGGATTTAGCCCTAGAAATCCTTTTGTTTCCTGGGACCATCTATGACCATAATCATATTCTCCAGAATCAAAAGGTATATTGGTACAAAATTCTTTGATTCAGGTGACCACAAAGTACAGAAAATTCTTGTGGGTGGGCAGGTAGGAATTGGGGTGTGGTTTGTAATATTCCACATTTTGGGAGGTCTTGTGAAGGGAAACCAAAAATCTTGGATTCCTGTTCGCAAAGAACATTATGGACGTCTTTTTCTTGATATCCAAAAAACTACAATACTCAGTCAACAGGAACTGTCTCAGCATTCTGCAGAGTGAAGCAGGAAGCTGGGTAATGGAGGTCGTCATATACAGGAAACTACACGTCATATTGCTAAGGAAGTATAAGGAATCTTCCTTATATGAGTCCTCAATCCCAAAATTATAGGTTGTCTTCCTAAGAGGTAACCACGAATCAGGTTTTTGAAGCAGGATCTGGGTAATGGAAGTCCTCACATATAGGAAACTTCACTGCCTATTGCAAAGTAAGAATAAGGAATCTGCGTTACTCAGGTCCTCAATCCCAAAAAAGCTTAAGGTCATCTTGCTATGGGCTAAACACGAATCATGGTGTTTTCGAGCATGAATCTGGGAAATGGAGTCCTTATTCACAGGCAACAGCATTACCTTTTGCTAAGAAAGCATAAGGAACCTGGGTTACACGAGTCCTCAATCCCAAAAACCTACAGAGGATCTTGAAAAGTGTTAAAAAGAAATTAGAATTTCGAAGCAGGATTTATCTAATGAGTGTCCTATTATACAGGAAAATACACAGCCCCTTGCCAAGGAACAAAAAGAATCGTGGTTATAGCATACCTCAGTCAGGAAATTCAACAGGCCATCTGGTGTTGGTGAAATAATAATCAGCGTTTAGAAGCTGGAACAAAGGTAGCAGCAGTCCTCATATACACGAATCTCTAGCTAAGAAAAAATAAGAAACCTGTTCTACACGGTTCCTCCGTCAGATTATCTACATGACATCTTGCTAATGGCTAAACAAGAATCAGGGTTTCTAAACAGGATTCTGGGGAATGGGAGTCCTCATATACAGGACAATACACGGTCCCTCGCTAAAGAAGAATAAAGAATCTGTGATACACTAATCCACAATCCAAAAAATTCTCAGG
>NW_007260748.1:0-8673 GCF_000164805.1 Carlito syrichta
CTGCTCTCAAACCACCCAACTTGGTCCATTCTCTCAGCCTTGGCCTCGCAAACTGCTGCAATCACAGGCTTTCCATTTGGTCAACATCTTGGTCTTTCTGCCTGGTCTTGAACTTGGGACAGGAGGCAATACTCCCTCCGAGGCCCGCTCTCAACCAAGGTTTTCTGGATTTTGCTTGGGGTTGAGTTGGGGGCTTGTAATGTTGTCAAGCCTGTCTCAAGCTCCAGGGTTCTGGCCATCTTCCCGTTCCAAAGAGACAGGCGTGAGTTGCCTCACCATCCCTGCCCTCTGAAGTTTTGAGAGTCAGGTGCTCCCGTTCCCTGAGGTGGCCCCTGGGAGATGCCAGTGGGTCAAACCTGGGGAATGAGGTAGACAGAGGGATGGTCTCCTGGATGGAGAAACGCCCCTGTGCCAGGTGCTCACCCCGGGGTCACCTCAATGGTCGAATTCAGCCTCCCTCTCCAGGGTCCCTGGTCTTTGGAAGGGAGCGGGCCTCATGGTGGGGCCCCGACTGGGTGAAGGCTGGGCACGGGGGTTTATGTGTGTCATCCTAGTTCTCTGGGATGCCAAGGCCAGCAGATGGCCTGAGCCTCCACATTCGAGACAACTCTGGGCACCTTGACAAGACCTCGTCTCTACAAGGAGCCAAAAAATGAGCAGACATGGTGGCACACAACTGTCGTTCTGGCCACTCGGGTGGCTGTGGTGGGAGGATCGACAGAGCCCAGAAAGTGGAGGCTATTGAGGCCAAGAACAGGCCCCTGCTCTTCAACTTGGGTTACAGAGCGGGACTCTAACTCAGAATAGTAATACCAACCACCACAAACACAGGCTGGGCTCAAGGGCTCAGCCTGGCATCCTGACACTTTGGAGACCAAGGCAAGTGGATGGCCTAAGGATGCGGGCTTGACACCAGCCCGATACACAGGGTGAGACCTCATCTCAGCCATCAAAAATATATCCAAAGTTTAGTTGAGCATAGTGGCAAAGGCCTGTAGTTCCAGCCAATAGGGGAGCCGAGCCACAAGGATTGCCTGAGCCGTGGTGGAGTCTGCGGTGGCTGTGAGCTTGGCCCTGTGCTCTGGCCTGGGTGACACAGCAGGATTCTGACTCTAAATAATAAAAATCACCACCACCACCACCACAACCACCACCCCTGTGACCCAGCATGAGGAGTCACCCTCAGGGATGGGAGAAGAAAAAGCACCTTCCAGCCTGTCATTTGTGGTTGGTTTCAAAGGTTGCCAACTGGCATGTCCCTGCCATGCTTTCAGTCACACACCCCAGAAGGCCTGCCTCCACCCTCCACACTCATGCCCTACAGAAAAAACATGTGTGAGCTCATGGAACAGAAGGCTCAGAAGTAGGGCCCCCATCAAGTACAGAGTGATCAAGGCAGACTGGCAATGCCATGGCCAACCCAGTTTCTGGTCACCTATTGCCACCTTCTGGCGGAGGGAGGGCTCCTCACTCTCCCAAACACTCCATCTTCCTCCACCCTCAGGGACCTTTCCCTGGGGAGCCATAGACCCTTGTTGTGACACTCGTGGAAGTTATCAGTAATTGGAGTCTCCATCTGCTAGACTAGGGTGTGGCAACATGATAGTGACTCCCAGGACCTCAATCTGTGGGCCTCATGAGGTCCTAACACCTCAGCCCCCAAGCAGCTGGGATCTGGGAGCCACCATGCCTGACATGATTTTGGGGACCTATCGCCAAGATGAGGTCTGGCCACTTCGCACAGGCTGGTCTCCGAACCCTGGACTCAAGAAGCCTCCTGCCTCTGCTTCCTAGGGCACAGGACTGACAGCCATGAGCCATGGTGCCCGGCCTGGACTTGCACATTCTGTCAGCGGAGGCGATGCAAAGGAATGCCCTGGGACAGAAGCCACTGCAAACCATGTATCCGGGACCACGGGTGCCAACACTCATGATTCCAGAGTTTGTGTTCTGAGAGAGATGAGGTCACGCTATGTGGCCCAGGTTGGTCTTGGACTCCCAGACTCCAGCAGTCCCCTGCTTCAGACTCCCAAAGCCACAGCCCAGTTGTTTGTCAATCTACTGTCTTTCAGGACCTCTAGGCCCAAGGCTGTGTCCTCCTTCACAAATGGTCTCTGTTTTGATGATCTCAACTCCATTCACAAATGGATGCTTTTTTTTTTCCTTTTTCCTTTTTTCTTTTAGTCAGAGTCTCACTTCTTCAAACAGGATGGAGGGCAGTGGCTCACTCCCATCCACCATAGCCTCATCCTGCCAGGCCCCAGTGAGGCATTTCCCAGCTTCCGAGGAACTGGAAGGACAAGCATGCCCAGCTCATTTGGGATTGAGATAGAGCTGAAGTCTCGCAGAGGTGCCCAGGTGGGTCTCGACCCATGGACTTGGGCTGGCCAATGGTCTCAGACTCGCAAAAGAATGGGATGAGGAGGCAAAGCCCTCAAACCTGGCCTTGAACCTTCGTGGAAAAGGAATCTGTAGGCCTTGTGTGGCAGCAGGGAGACACTGTCTCTGCACCCAAACAGGGGGTCTGCAGTTGAGATACCCATCATCCCAGCCACTCGGGGGGCTGACATGGGAGGATCCCCAGAGCCCACGATTTCAAGGCTGGTGGTGAAAGATGGGTCATGTCCCCAGCCTCCAGCCTAGGCCACAGAAACAGACTGCCTCCAAAAACATTAGAACCGCACACACATTCTCACCTGCGCATGGTGTTTTCACAGGCCAACTGGCATTAAAGCCAGGAATAATGGTACTTGGGGGGAGAAATGTCCCTGGATGAGGGATGTGTCCCTGGCCTTTCTTAGCGGAAGGTCTGGGAGGATGATGTGAGAATGTGGCGTGAGTCCCCAGGTTTGAGACCAGCCTGGGCACCACCTCAGGTACTCGTCTCTACAAGAAGCCTAAGAAGCTGAGCATGGTGGCACACGCCTGTCATTCTGGCCAATTGGGAACCCATGGAGGGATGATTGCCATAGCTCAGCTGGTAGAGACCACGGTGGCTGAGAGTGAACCCCTGCACCACACCCTGGACAAAGGTGGGGGATTCCAGCTGCCCTTCCTGGTATCTCGTATCATCAGAAGTTAGCAGTCTTTGTGGTGGGGTCCTGAGTAGGGTGTGGAGGCCGGGGTCAGAGGCTCAGGCCTGTCATTCCAGTGGAATGGGAGCTTGAGATGAGAGGATGGTCTGAGCCCCCAGATTCGATACAAGCCCGGGCACCTTGGTAAGACCTAGTCTCTACAAGAAGCCAAAAAGTGAGCCAAATGTGGTGATGCTCACCTGTCTTTATGGGCACTTGGGAGTCTATGGCGAGAGGATTGCTGGAGCCAAGCCTGTGTAGATGGATGTGGCCATGAGCTGACCCCTGCACTATGACCTGGGTGACAGAGTGTGACTCAGAATCAGAATATTAATACCAACCACCAACACCACCACAATCACAGGCTGGTATCAGGGCCTCAGCCTGGCATCCTGGCCCTTCAGAGGCCCAGTCACATGGACGGCCTGACCCTGGGGGTTCGACACCTGCCCGGGACATGAGGCTGGATCTCGTCTTGGCCACCAAAAATTAAAGCAAAGATTAGCCAGGTGAGATGGCACAGGCCTGTGGTTCCAGTCACTCAGGGGGCTGAGACGGGAGGGTCACCTGAGTCCTGCAGGAGGAGTTTATGATGGCCATTAGCATTCCACTGTGCTCCAGCCTGGGCAACAGAGTGAGATTACACCTCCAAATAATAATAATAATCACTGCCACCTCCACCACCACCACCCCAGACACCCAGAAATGTGATAGGAAAGGCATTTTCCGGCCTGTCTTTCATGGGAGATTTCAAATGTGGCCACCTGGCATGTCCGGCACTTGTCTATGCCCAGGTGCCACAGAAAGCCTGCCTCCACCCTGCACACCTGTGCCTCATGGCAAAGATGCATGTGAGCTGACGGAACAGACGGCCCCAAGCTAGGGCGGCCATCAGTCACAGAGCGATCAAGGCAGTCTGATGACACAACAGCCAGTCCAGGTTCTGGTCTCCCTGTATGCCACCTTTGATGGAGGTAGGGCCCCTTCCTCCCTCAATCAATCCATTGTTCCCCACCCACATGGACATTCCCTGGGGAGCTGCAGATGCCCATAGTGATGCACGTGGGAGGCATCTTTTTTGTCGCCAGACTCTGTTGACCAGACTGGGGTGTGGTGGCATGAATGAGTCTCCTGACACCTCGACCTTCAGGGCTCAGGTGATCGTCCCGAGCCCTGGTTGATAATTTAGCGTCAGAATCCCCAGGTATGAATAATTTAAGAAACCAATTATATCGTCATTTGCCATTCTGGGAAGATAAGAGAGGCTACCAGTTACCATAGCTTTGATATAGGAGTTTAAACAACCTGAAATATCAAGGGAGCATTCTGATTTTTTAGGAAAACTAAAACGTATTGGAGGAGAACTGGAACAACCTGAAAAAGAAAAAATATGATAAATAACACTTTTGATTTGTGATGATAAAAGAGTAGGACCTCTTAGTAAAGAGGAATGATTAGTAAAAACAGTAATAATCTCAACATTCCATGTAACAGACTGGAACACTGGAGGGTTTGGGATATAAGCCCAATAAGATTTTTCCGAATAAATGCAACCCTCCTGGCATGCTATGATAGCCTGCACAGCAACAAAAACAGTAGATTAAATGAGACAAGTGTTGTGTGAGTGAACCAGATCCTCAGGGTCCTGGGTGAACAACGTGATTTGTCCCCATGTGGGTGAGCAACGTGATTTATCCCCATGTGGGCAGTCAGCACTGTCTAGTTGAAATAGCTCGAAGGTAATGTCTGGGTTGAGGAGTGGAAGAAGACAAATGATGAGATGTCTTTAGTTGAGTTGGTGGAGGTGGAAGTGGTTGTTGAATGTTGAGATGTTTTAGTTTTGGCACCAACACTTTCTCTTCATCATCTGCATCTGACTCACACTTATGGCGTGATTTATGTCTCATCTGGCTGTACCTCGACAGGGGTGGGGAGCTAGTCATGTCTAATTAGATTATCCTGTACCCAAAAAGGTGAAGGTAAGTCCTGGGGAAAAACACAAGCATATCCTCCCCTGCATGTTAAAAGGACATCGGGCCCCTTCCATTGACCTGTAAGAAGAACTTTCCATTTTAAAACTGGTTTAACAGTTTTCTCAGGCGTCCAAAGTCTTATCATAGCTGAATGTTCTTGAGAGTCCAAATTGAAATGATTAATTAAAAGCATGGCATGATTTACGATATGATGGGGAGAACTATATTTGACTCTCCCTTCCTGTAATGTATTTATTTGATTTTTTAACGTTCGATGGGCTCTCGACTATAGCTTGACCATGAGAATTATACGGAATTACTGTAGAATGATAGATGACAAATTGGGTACAAAATGACTAAAAATCTTTGGAAGCATAAGTTGCAGCATTATCAGTTTTTAATTGCTTAGTAATCCCCAGCTGTGAGAAACAAAAGAATAAACATTGGACTACATCTTTATAGCTTCCCCAGTTCTGGGCAAGGCTAAAATTACATAGGAAAATGTATTCACTGTCACATGTAGAAATGACAGTTTGCGAAAACTTTGGAAATGAGTCACTTCCATTTGCCACAAAACATTAGGTTTTAATCAGCTGGTATTAACTCCTGAGGGGAGGGGTTTATTAGAAGTAGGACACAAAGTACATTTTTTTATGATTTGTCAAGCCGTTTGTCTTCTAATGTGAAACTGATGCCTTAAAACCTTAAGGTTTTGGTGATGAATTTTATGGGATTGCTGAACTTGATTTTCTAAATAATCTACAAGGAGAGGGCATATGACCGCTTTTGTCAAGGCATCTGCTAATTGATTACCTTTATGTAGACACACCAGGAGTCCTGCCCCAGGGTGGCCCTTGCGAGGAGCAAGCAGGTCCACCCTGTCGATCGAGGTATGTGGAGCTGTGGGCATCCCAGCGAAGATATGACCCTGCTACAGGCACTCCCTTGGAGCAGGCTCGGCTGCCGAGTCTGGCTCCTCTCTCTGGGTACCTGGGTCATCAGAAGGGAGTAGGACTCATGGTGGGGTCCCGAGATGGGTGTGGAGATGGCATGTGGGCCTCACGCCTGTCATCCTGGCACTCTGGGAGCCTGAGGCAAGAGGATTGCCTGAATCCCCATGTTCAAGACCACTCTGGGCACCTTGGTGAGACCTCTTCTCAACAAGAAGCCAAAAAAATGTGCCGAGCATGGTGATGCACGCTTGTCTTTCCTGCCACTCAGGAGGCTGCAGTGGTAGGATCACTGGAGCCCAGTGATTGGAGGCTGCAGTAGCCATGCATTCTGTCTTGGGAGACAGAGTGGGACTCTGACTCAGAATAATAACACCAAACACCACCACCACAACCACAGGATGGGTTCAGGGACTCACACTGGCATCCCAGTACTTTTGAGGCCAAGGCAAGTGGACGGCCTGAGCCTGTGGGTCTGAGACCAGCTCGGGACACTGTGTGAGTCTTTGTCTCGGCCATCAAAAATAAATCCAAAGATTATCTGGGTGTGGTGCTGCAGGCCTGTGGTTCCAGCCAGTCAGAGGACCAAGGCAGGAGGATCACCTGAGGCCACCAGATGGAGTCTATGGTGGCCTTGAGTGTGCCCCTGTGCTCTGGTCTGGGTGACAGAGCAGGATTCCAACTCAAAATAATAATAGTCATCACCACTGCAACCGCTGGCACCCCTGCCACCCAGCATGAGGAGTCATCCTCAGGGATGGTAGAGGAAGAGGGACTTTCCCACCCATCGTTCACGAGATATTTCAAAGTTGGCAACTGGCTACTCCACATCGCCCCTTCAGCCACATATCCCAGAAGGCCTGCCTCCAACCCCACAAAAGTGCCCCACAGCAAAATTCGTGTGAGCTCACGGAACAGACGGCTTTGAATTAGGGCAGCCATGAGGCAAAGAGTGATCAAGGCAGCTCGGCAACGCCGCAGCCAGACCAGGTTCCAGTTGCTCAGTCTGCCACTTTCGGGTGGAGGTGGGCCCCTTCCTCTCCCAATCACTCCATTGTACCTTGCCCACAGGGACCTTTTCCAATGGAATCGTCGATGCCCGTCGTGACACACGTCGGAAGTCCTTTTTTGTGGCTGGAGTCATCATTGGCCAAGCTGGTGTGCAATGACATGATTGTGGCTTCCGGGGCCTTGACCTTGGGGCACATAGGTCTTTCTGCCTTGGCCCGCGATCAGTCCGGACTCCGGGGGCAAACATACCTGACTTGAATTTGGGGACCTATCACCAAGACGAGGTCTGGCCACATCGCCCAGGCTGGTCTCTGAGCCCTGGACTCAGTCAGCCTCCTGCCTTGGCTTCCCAAGCCACAGGGCTGTTGGCCGTGAGTCATGGTGCCCAGCTTGAACTCGTATGTTGTGTCATCAGGGGCAACACAAAGGAACACCCCGAGAGAGAGGCCACTGCCTCCAGTGTTGCCAGGACCATGAGCGCCACCACACGTGACTCCAGTGTTTGCATTACAAGGAGTGAGGAGGTCTTGCTATGTGGCCCAGATTGGTCTTGAACTCCCAGGGTCCAGCGGTCCCCCACCTCAACCTCCCAAAGCCTCAACCCGATTGTCTGCCAATCCACCATCTTTTGGGAACTCCAGGCCCAGGGCGGCGCCTCCTTCCTAAATGATCTCTGTCTCTTCACTATGATCCAAACTAAATACACAAATGGATGCTTTTATTTTTTTTCCTTTTTTCCTTTTATCTTTAAGTTGGAGTCTCACTCCATTTCCCAGGATGGAAGGCAGTGGCTCCCTCCTGGCCATGTAGCCTTGGGCCATGGGGCTTTGGTGATATTATCCCCAGCCCTTCAAGGAGCCAGAAGGACAGGGAGGCACCACCACAGCTGGCTATTTTGGGATGGATGGTAGTGAGGAGTTCTTGCTGAGGTGATCAGGCATGTCTCATCCCTTGGGCTCAGGATAGCTGTGGGCCTTGGGCTCCAAAGCACTGGGTTGACGAGACTGAGCCCTCGAGCCCGACCTCAATCCATCATTGAAAATGAACCAGAAGGCCAGGTGTTGTGGTGCACGTCTGGAATCTCAGCACTCTGGGAGACTGAGAAAGGAGGAAGTCTGAAGCCCAGGAGCCCAAGGCTAGCCCTGTACAATGCAGGGAGACTCCATATCTGCACCCATCCAAACAGGGAGTCTGGGGTCGAGGTGCCCATCATGCCAGGCACTCTGGATGCTGAGGATGGAGGATTGCCTGAGCCTGCAATTTAGAGGCTGGTGTTGAATGAGGGTCGTGTCTGTGGGTGCGAGACGGCCACAGAGCAGACCCTGTCCAAAAATATTCTCAACTGTGTGTTGTGTGTTCACAGGACAACTGGCTTTACAGCCAGGAAAAATTGGAGTGGCGGTAAAGACATGTCCCTGAGTGAGGAATTTGTCCCTGGACTTTCTTGGCAAAAGGTCTTCATTGCCAATTCAGAGGGTCAGTCTACCTGGGGCACATTTCTCTCCAAGAAGTGGATAGCCGCCAGAAACCCAAACAGGGAGACTTGGAAACTCCTGCACCAAAGCGGGGGCAGGCATTATGGGGTTTGGGGCTGGAAGGTGCCAAGCTTTTGGGAACCTCATATGTGGGGGGGTGGGGGGAAGAACTGAGGGCAGAATGTTTGCA
>NW_007260748.1:8798-11005 GCF_000164805.1 Carlito syrichta
TTCTTCTATTTCTTTCCTCACTAGGTTGCCCAGGCTGCTCTCAAAATTTCCATATCGGGCCATTCTCTCAGTCTGGGCCTCCCAAACTCCTGCAATCACAGGCTTTCCATTTGGTCAACATCCTGGTCTTCCTGTCTGGTCTTGAACCCTCGGTCAGAGGTGATCTTCCCGCTGACGCCTGCCCTCACCCAAGGTTTTCTGGGTTTTTCTTGGGGTCTAGGTGGAGGCTTTCTATGGTGTCAATCCTGGTCTCAAGCACCGGGGATCTGGCCATCTTCCTGTATCATCCTCCCTGAGTGCCTAGGTGACAGGCGTGTCACCCTGCCATCCCCATTCCCCTGTTGATTTGAGAGTTATGCCCTCTCTTTCACTGAGGTGGCCCCCAGGAGGAGCCAGTGTGTCAACCCTGGGGAATAAGGTGGGGGGCTTTATTCCCCAGCAGAGACATGTCCCTTTGACAGGCACTTCTCCTGGGAGGGCTCAGTAGGCGATTCTGGCTGCCATCTCTGGGGTCCCGGGTCGCTGAAAGGGATCAGGACTCAAGGTGGATCTCTGAGAGGGATGTGGAGGTTATGTATGGGGTCTCATGCCTGTCATCCCAGCAATCTGGGTGGCCGAGGAGAGAGGATGGCCTAAGACCCAACTGTGATACCAGCCAGGGCAGCTTGGTGAGACCACCTTTGTACAAGTAACGAAAAACCTGAGCCATGCATGTTGGTGCACGCTTGTCTTTCCAGTCTCTCGGGAGGCCACGGTGAGAGAGTTGCCAGACCCCATCCAATGTAGGCCACAGTGGCTGAGAGCAGACCCCTGCACTTCGGCTTGGGTGACAGAGCGGGACATTGACTAAGAATAATAATACCAACCACCACCACCACCATCAACACAGGCCAGGTTCTGGGGCTCAGCCTAGCATCCCAGTCCTTCAGAGGCAAAGGCAAGTGGGTGGCCTGAGCCTATGGGTTCGACACCAGCCTGGGACCCATTCTGAGATCTCAACTCGGCCATAAATAGTAATCCAAACATTAACCGGGCATGGTGGCGCAGGCCTGTGGTTCCAGTCACTCGTGAGGCCAAGATGAGAGGATCACCTAAGCCCAGCAGGTGGAGTCCACGGTGGCTGTGAGTGTCGGTGACCTGCACTGACCAGGGGGGGGTTAGGACCGCACCGGTGAATCAGAACGGAGAGAAGAAACCACACGGAGGCAGCTCTTCTGGGAACAGTCTGGCCAAGACTGAAGCCAATTTTATTCAAACTTTTTCCAACTTATATACCATTTTCTATAATCTCCAGCAGTATGACAATTACTTGCTGGGGGCGTACAAGTTCATTGATGTGTAACACTCTACAAATCATGTACCATCACAAGACTTTCAGGTTCCCAGTGAACAATTACAATTCCATGATGTATGAATCACAGGTGCACAATTTCAATACAGATTGTTCAAAATGTTCTCCACAATGTTCAATAAATCATTCATATTATACTCTAAGTTCTAAACCCTGATTAAAAAACTTTCCAAGTTAACTCTAAGTTCAATCCAATTTTACTAACTTTTAATATTTTTGACGATTAATATTATTAACTTAACACTATACTATAATCTATAAGTTTACTTAAATGACTTAATTTTATTACCTTAATTTTATACTATTTATTTTTATAATTCTTATAACCTACTACTTTTCTGTACTGCCCTATGATTGTATATTAATTACCTATGAACTTATCCTTAACCTAAAATTTTATCACAACTTCTATAAATCTCAAATATCTAAACTATTATCTTTTATACTTTATTAATTACTTATCTTATAATATCATGTCTAAATTCTAATACAACTATTATCCTACTATAATCTATTACAAACCTTATCATTAGTACTAATAAGTATAAAAATTATGAACTTACTCTATGTTCTATAAAACTTAATTCAATGACATTTTAACCTAAAACCTAAATCTGATTGCCTATTACATGGAAACTACCTACGTCTCAAAACCTGCCATGCCACTTAAAACAATGAACTGCACAGTTGCCATAACGACAGCCGGGGACTGAAGCAAGCTGAAAGTTACTGCACGTACAAAAACCAAGAATGTTCTGCTTGACCAAAAGCAACATAACACAACTATTATCACAGTTATAACGTCTAATCATAACCCCAAATGAAACTACATACTGGAACAAAATCTAATCAATCA
>NW_007260749.1:0-4023 GCF_000164805.1 Carlito syrichta
TTTTCCTTCAGATACATTGGGGTCTTTGTTAAATGGGTAAGATTTCTAATTAAATTTTATTATTCAGAGCTAATGAAATTTCCTCCTAAAATTCCAACCTTAAATAACTATTTACAGATGGTGAAGAAGATTACTTAGAATGATACTCCCCTGATCTCTGGTGGTTATGTTAACAGGTGCCTATATCAGCTGGTCCTTCATAAAAATAATTACCCAATCATTTTTAGCCCAGTAATAAATGTCTGACTACAAAGCCAAATAATGTGCCTGAAGAGAATAGTGAATACCCAGGTCACCTTTAATTTTCAGAAAAAAGATGCCACATTTGAATACTTGAGACTTGGCCCTTGACAATTATAAAAAAAAATGAAGGAATAATTTTTCAACTAATCTCATTAGCCTGAAATATAAAAGCTCACCAATATAAACAATATCACGCTGAAGTTTTGGGTAAAGCAAATGCTTTATAAGACTTATTTAAAAACAGAGACTCTGGAAAATTGTTATTTTTTTTCTTTAGTTAGGGTTTTTCGGGGGCTAAATTACCAATTCATTCTGGGAACATTTTACCTTTAGGTTCCAGATTGATTTATTCAAATTGAGAGATTCAGTTTAAGCTAAATGACCTGTCTCAAATAAGATTTTCCCCATAAATAATTATTTTACTTTACTTTATAAGTTACTACCATGTATAGAATGTGATATCTGGAGATACACAATAAATATTTCCTGGGAAACATTTAAAGCCTCCTCCAATGTTAACATCTATTTAATACTAAAATGTACTTAAAATACATTTTTTATAAATGCTATATTTAGCTATCTTCCTCTTATATTGTTAAAAACCATTTGCAGACAAATAAATGAAAAGCTAGCATTTTAATGGAAAAGATCAATGCCCATCAGCTAATACACGGATAAATACAATGGAATTTATTTGTGGCATGGCATATTATTCAGTCTTTAAAATAAATTAAGTCCATACACATGCTATAACATGATAAGTGAAATAAGCCAGACACAGATGACCACAAATTACATGCTTCCAGTTATGTAATATATCCACAGTTGTCAAATCATCCATAGAAATAGAAAGTAGATGGGTGGTTGCCTAGGGTGGGGTGGAAGAGAGTGACTGCTAATAGGTACATGGTTTCTTATGGGTATGATGACTATCATGTTCGAATATTATATGTTGATGATGACTGCACAACTCTGCTGAGAAGATGCCAATAGCTAATAAATAAAATTGTATATTTTTAAAGGATTTATTTCATAGAATGTGATTTATATCTTAACACAGTTGTTAAAAACACAGGGACAGCTATTGGGGGATTCTCCATGATGTTTTATATGCTGTGAAGGTTGACTCTCCCCGAAGAGGAACATTCCCAGAGCAATGGACTGTCTGAAGGTTCCTGCTGTTCCCTGGCTCTAGAAACAAGAGACTCAGCTTTGCTGACAGAAGATACTTTAAGCTCATAACTTTAAACTTACAAGGGGGAGGGGAGTTTAAATTGAGGTGTCAGGTCACATTTATGGCTGTTGCTTTCACTGCTTTGTTGGTTAATTCATGAATGCAATCTTATAGATGCCATTTTTTATAGAGTGTGTGCTGTGTGTCTGTAGGGGTAGGCAGTTTAATGTGGTAGTTGGAGCTTAGACCCAAATAGACCCAGGTTTACATCTCAGAGCTGCCACCTTCTAAGTAAAAAACCTAACCTGGTAGATTAAATTCCCGATTCTCAGTTTTCTCACTTGCAAAATTGAATGATAATAGCATCTGCCTCACACAACAGTTAAAATGATTGAAATAAATACTAAAACAAATGAGCCTTTTTGTGTGAGTGTGTGTGTGTGTGTTTGTATGCCCAGTATCTTTTTTGCTTTTTCTTTACTTTTTTTTAAGGATCTGCTAAAGCAAACCCCAGGTGATTCTCATGAAGCAGAGAAATGTGTTAACTCCATTAATAGAACTGCCACTTAGGTAGTGCTAACTACTTGCTAGACCCTCTTCTCAGTCTTCAATGAATAATATACTAATGTATTTTCAGATCAATTCTATACATTAGTTATTTCTAGTGATCCCTTTTACAGGAAAAGACACATAGACCATGATATAGTTAAGACATTTTGCTTAGAGGTAACTCCAGTTTGAGATAATAAGTTCAGCAAAATATCTGTAATAAAACAACTACAACACTTGACAAAATTGTAAAAACAAATATTTCAGAGCTTTGGCATTCACCAAAGACATACAAAAATTAGTGAGTGTTTGTTCATGGAAAAACTATAAAACTTCAGGTAACAACAGTGGGCAAGGCGGTGAGCACCCCATGTCTTGCCAGTTATTAATCCCAAAAGAGAAGAAGGGAGGAATGGAGGGAATGTGGGTGGGGGAGAGGGAGGGGGGAGGAGGAAGGAGGGGGGAGAGAGAGTGACCACTTATTCCTCTGATTTATGTAGAAAGTGTAAGAACTGCATTTGAAGTTCTGATGTATAAGGCAACTTGGGGTTATTACACAATTAGGAAAAGTGGTGGATCTGGGATTTAGCCAGATTGCAGTAGACGTCATTATTGTCTTCAATTCTTCACTTCTTCCCATTTATAAAAGTGCAGATATCTAACCTTTGTCATGCCAACATGCAGACCCTTTTCTCCCCCCTCTGCTGAAATATACTTGCCCTTCTGTAGACTTTGAGCTCAGTCTATATTCCTGGTTCTGCCTAGTGAAATGTCAGGAGATGGGACAAGAACATAGGAGAGGATTTAAATATACTCCCTGGGCTTGGCCTGCACACCTGTCACTCACCACCATAGGAACATGCCCCAGGGAGGTGCTGTCCCAAGTCCCAGACTGCCCCTCAAATGGAGATGCCAAATACCATACTTTCATATGGAACTTCCTGTCTAAAGGCCGTCTTCTCTGTTCTAAGTGCCAAGAACCTTGCCTCTCCCCTTCCTCTATTCAGGCTCTCCCCGTCCGAGTCCCACTCCTTCAGAACTCTCCTGCCTGTTTGCTGGTCATCCTTCTTATCAGAGATCAAGACCACATTAAAACGTGGCCCACTGACCAGGCACAGGGTCTCAAGCCTATAATCCCAGCACGTTGGGAGGTCAAGGCAAGAGGATTGCCTGAGCTCAGAGGATTGAGACCAGCTTGGGCAGCTTGGTGAGACCTCATCTCTACAACAAATTGAAAGAAAAAGGCCAGGTGTGGTAGTGCATGCCTGTAGTTCAAGCTACTTGGAAGTCTGAGAGAGAAGGATGGCCTGAGCCCAGCAGGTTGAGACTACGATGGCTGTAAGTATTGCACCCCAGCCTGGGTGACAGAGTGAGACTCTGACTCAAAAACAACAGTATGGCCCACCTGGGCATTGTTGAGACCACAAACATTAATAGAGACTATAACTGACATGAGGATACGGGGATAGGACCTTTGTCAAATCTTCTTTCATAAAATTACTGAATAAAATGTGTATGCATATGCTCATATATTAGAAATAATATTAACACATGCTAAATTGTGCTATTTTACATTATGTATAATAGATATACACATATACATAAATGTTTAGTTACAGACATAGATATATGCTTATATGTACATGTTTCATGTATAACTGTATTATATATTGATTCTAATATGTAGTAGAGTATGCATATAGTAATTATTTCCCCTTTCAGACCTGCTGAGAAGAAGGTCTAATTAGCCTTTGGGTGGGCTGCTGTTATTGAGTTGAGACGTAAACTTGGAGACAGAGCTGACTTATTCAGAGCAAGTAAAAGTCCAAGTGTTTTCCTTTGTCTTATCTCTGCTCAAATTCTCTACATCTTTTCTAAGTAAAGGTTTACAATATTAAAAATTTGATGATGTAAGTATTGCCAAATATCAGCCAGTCCAACACACCTATGTAATTCAGTTCAGACTTATTATATAAGTTTCTTGGTTGCTGTTCACAAAAAAATTTCTATCAGCAGCAACATACCACTATGAATAGTTGATCCAAAGATTTTAAAAA